>NC_069506.1:100715718-100770718 GCF_027579735.1 Bombina bombina
ATATATATGTGTGTGTGTGTGTGTTTATACATATGTATTTAACTATTTATATATGTATTTACAGGCATATATACACATATAAACACATAAATACATATGTATATATATATATATATATATATATATATATACTGTATGTATATATATATATATATATATATATATATATATATATATATATATATATATATATATATATACATGTGTGTGTGTGGGTTTATACATATGTATTTAAGTATTTATATATGTATTTACAGGCATATATACACATATAAATACATATGTATATATATATGTGTGTGTGTGCTCATTGGAGCCCTTTGCATTCAAGTAGATAAAAACATGAAAGACTGGAGTAAGCTACAAGTAATAGCTTGTTCCAGATGTAATTAACCTGCTGTATGACTTTTGCACTGCCTTTGGGAGTGCCTGAAAGTCCTAGGGTTTTGGACTAATGTTTCATTTTGGTTATCTAAAGTTTGTAAGGAATCTATCCGTTTACAGAAAGAGGATATTTTTTTTTTTTAAAGGGTGGCAAACCTACATGGTAGGAACATAATTTTCTCCTCCAGGAAATCTAAAAAAAACCCCTAGCTTTATGCAGTTCCTAGAAAAATTTAAAGTTTTAATGATAACCAAACAATTTGATTAACTGATATCAATTTGATAATCAGAATTAGATGTCCAGAATTTCTTTAGCAAATGGGGATACCTCATTAGATCTTTGCCTATACATTTGCAGAAACAATATGTGGAACCCTTCTATAATACAAAATATTTTCAAAATGTTATAATAAGAGGTGATCTGTTTTGATGGGTGGTTCCCTCCCCCCCCCCCAAAGGACAGAGGAGACGGGGTGTATATTAGAATAAAAAGTCTTGAGTCTTGTATTTAGATAATCCTAATGAAAGCTCATAGGCAGCTTATTTTTGGTTTTGACAAGTCATGTATTGTTATGATAATTCTGAATTGCTGTAAGTTTACAGAAGTGGTCTTTGCTTTGTTTGGTAGACTTCCCAATTTGGGAAGCTTTATGTTTCTGTTTACAGTTATTGACTCAATAATTAAAAAAAATAAGATGTAAAAAAATCTGAGGTTGTATTTACTTAATTTTAAGACCCGCTAAAGACCAGATGACTGTTATGTCCTGATACGTAAAACTAGAGAATTCAAAGAGGTTGCACTTTCTTTTTCACATGACTGTAAGTATATATATATATATATATATATATATATATATATATATATATATATATATATATACACACACAAACATATACATATTTAGACATGTATATGTATGTAAATCTGTAATTTTGTTTTTAGTTTTTATGCAATATTTTTATTAAATATTTTTTTACCAGTTAGTGTTATTATGAGTGTAACTGTACTTTTAAATGTATTTTTTATGTTTTTTCCACTTTTTAGTCAAGTAACTATAACCAGAGCTCTGAAGTAACACTATCCTAATGCATGTTAAATTTAATTGCGCAACAGCGTTCTACTCATAATCTAGCCCAATATAGGGACGACTTGGGTGACTCTTGTCCAATAATATCCATGTTGGAAGGAGACTAAGATCAAGAGAAGCAGTGCAACAAGTTTGCTTGAGGGCTTATGGAACCCGGCTGCAACTCTTTATAGAGTCTTCTGCACATAGACAAGAATTTCTAAAAAAAAAAAACCTTTGAGTTGAAGCCAAGGGCTAACTTACCTTTATACATAACACAATGGCATCAAGAGAATGGAATCAAAGGAATTACTTAAATTATGTTTTTATTCATAGATCATATGTTTGAACCCAAATTTTAGAAATAAACTACAAAACCATGCTCTGATGGTACCTGATTTTTGCTTGACTGAAACACAACTACCTTAAGTCTCAGAGCAAGTGTTGGCGTGGCCGAGGAACAAAAGGTACCATGATTCACATATGGCGAGCCTGTAGAGGTTTACAGCCCTTGTTGTCAGAGGTGGAGAGTTTCGCCAAAGACTTTTTCAGCTGTGACTTTCGGCTTCATCCTACGGTTGCACTACTCAATCAAAAACCTAGTTTCTATTGCAAAATTGTTTCAGATAGGCTTCAACAGCTCTAGATTACTGATATATAGAAAGTGGAAAACCACACAAGCCTTAAACCAACAAAAGTAGCTATGCAGAGCAAAAGAGTTGCTCTCCTTGGAAGAGTATGGCTTCCATGTAAGAAACAAATAACACCATTTTCAGCTAGTTACATTTTACTAGGAACATTACATAGGACACACACAATCAGTGACATACATACAGGCCAATTAAACTCCTCTTTAGTACATTTTCACTTTCAGTTAGATATGGCGATCAAAGGTTACATCGCCAGCTAGAATTTAGGACCACAGGAAAATTGAGCCACTCCGGCCTCTAACCCTGACCCTTAACTATGCGCATTTTAGGTTTTGTCCCATTCTTTGTTGCCCTAACAGATGATGGAGCCACCCCCATTTTGCACTTTTCTTTCTTTTTTTTTATAATATTTTTATTGAGGTTTACCAAAAGAAGAGAAAAACAGTTTAGACAAGTTAAAAAATGTCACACAGGTATACAATAAAAAATATAAGTATATAGTAGTACCGCCTGTGTTGTTTTACATTGAAATATGATGGCCCAAATATATGCATGCTGTTCAAAAACTAATACTAAACCCGTAACTCTTGAGTAACATTTGGCATGGGAAAAAAACAAACCTCAGATTTATATTTTTTTTAGTATAGAATCTGTGTTAAAATCAGTTTAAAAAAATGGTTTAATGGGTCATTTTTGGCCCTATCTTATTCTTAATAAGTTTGTGTGTTTATCTTTATTATAACCAATACAAAAATCTCTAAGCATATACATGGGGAGCGTAAAGCATGATGTTGATAAGTAATGCGTGCAATGAAACCGTTGCATTGACAAACAGAACAAGCTAAAAGTGGTTCCATTTCTTATTTACAGCTTAACTAGGGTACTATGTCATTTGGTGTTATGCAATAGTGAAGACCACCGATCAAGGGGGTAGTAGGATTTTGGGTTCTGTGCTGTTATCGGCTTACAAGAAACCTCCCTACTGTTGTCAAAGAAAGTAGGTATAATATAGGGAAGAGTGAGAGGGGGAAAATAAATAAAAAAACAACATAGAGAAGGGAGAAAGGGTACGGGGGTTGGATGTAAGAAATGTATTCAATGGGATGTCACTAGCTATATGCCTCACAAGTTCAGCACAATGAAAGAGATTCCCAGATGAGGCAGAACATAGTCATTGTTTTTTGGACCTAAAGACACCTTCTTCCATTAATTTAACATAATTGACAATATCTACTACGCATTGCCATTTTGAAGGGTTCCCTTGCACTTTCTCTTCTTAACATATTAAGACACTAAATCAGACTCTTCAAAGTCTTATTACCATTTTCCCAGACTGAACTCAGTGTTTTGGCCTCTTTAAAAGTGGGGAGATTGGATGGATCTAATAAACAGGTTCTGGGAGGGGAACTGCTTCTTGACTGGTTCTTTTGAATTGTTGCATTCTTAGCAAAGAAGGAAAGGGGAGAGGGAAAATACATAAGGGTTGGATGAGGGAAGAGGATAGGGAATGTAATATAATTGTATTTATATAGGGCTCTTACAGTTGTTTCATTTTAAAAAATACTTGGTTATGCTAAGCATTTATAGTAATATAGGTTATTAAAATGTAAGATTTGGAGAATGTTGATCTTTGTGTTCTGTGTATGACAGTAACTTAGTCAATGTCATTACCTTAGTGAACTGTGTATCACTACTCTTTATTTGGATTGCGATTGTCATCTAATCTAATTGTATTAATCCTTTCTCACAATAAAAATAATAATAATAAAAAAACCAAGCTATACAACAGGTATTGACCAACAGATGCTGGCTGAATGGGGGGGGGGGGGCTACATGATGGGCAAAAACTTTGCATTATCAGCAAAATTAACTTTTGTATGTTGATTTTAAAAACAACCTATTTTGCACTGCACAAAAATCTGCCACCTCCTCTTTTTATAGAAAATATAGTCTTAAGAGATTTTGAAATGAATTTGTTTGTTTACCATGAACATTGGCAAATGTCCATCATAAGGTGAGTGAAATGCTCTGTGTCTTGTAGTGCGACCTACATACTATAAATTGCATAAAGTACAAGTAGGTCACAGACATACTTCTAAAGCTGTATAGCTCTTTTGTGATATTAGTTTATGGCTCAACTGATAATCCCTTTCTTTAGTGAGTTTCTGCAAGATGCTTCGTCAATATTTTGAGGTTCCTCATGTATTTTTTTTTTTTTTTAAAGGCAATTTTTATGCTGGGAACTGTGTATCTCATTAATGGGAGATCACTAATGTTCTTTATGTTAGGGGGTCAATTTATTATTGGCCGAATTGGGCCAATTCACCCTTTTTCCGCACAAGCCTTTAGGAGACCGCTGCTCCTTAACTCATATGTCACCTCTGAGGCTGCGTACAGCAATCTGCCCAATCCTATATGATCGGGCTGATTGACACCCCCGCTAGCGGCCGCGAATCTGCAGGGGGCAGTATTGCACAAGCAGTTCACTAGAACTGCTTTGCAATGCTGAATACGGACAGCGTATGCTGTCCACATTTAGCGATGTCTGGCGTACATGATATGCTACAGCGTATAATGTCCGCCAGACTTTAATAAGTTGACCCCTAAGAGGAAACACTTATATATAAAGTAATCTTATGATTTCTCTACATACAGGCAGGTTTTTGAAAATCTAGCCCAATATGAGATTCTGCCATTGTTGAATGTTAAAGGGACACTGAACCCACATTTTTTCTTTTGTGATTCATATTGAGCATGCAATTTTAAGCAACTTTCTAATTTACTCCTATTATCAATTTTTTTTCGTTCTCTTGCTATCTTTATTTGAAAAAGAAGGCATCTAAGCTAAGGAGCCAGCCAATTTTTGGTTCAGGACCCTGGCCAACACTTGTTTTTTTGGTGCTGTCCAATCAGCAAGGACAACCCAGGTTAATGATAGTAATTTTCTTTAAATTTATTTAAATTATATTTAAGTTAGGGGGTGTTAGGGTTAGACTTAGATTTAGGGGTTAATAACGTTAATATAGTGGCGGCGACGTTAGGGATGGCAGATTAGGGGTTAATATTTAACTAATGTTTGCAAGGCAGGAGTGCGGCGGTTTAGGGGTTAATATGTTTATTATAGTGACATTGGGGGCGGCAGATTAGGGGTTAATAAGTGTAGGTAGGTTGCAGCGACATTGGGGGCAGCAGATTAGGGGTTAATAAATAGTATGTAGGTGTCGGCGATGTTCGGGCAGCAGATTAGGGGTTAATACATATAATGTAGGTGGCGCCGGTGTCCGGAGCGGCAGATTAGAGGTTAATAAATATAATGTAGGTGTCGGCAGATTAGGGGTTAATAAGTGTATGATTAGGGATGTTTAGACTCGGGGTTCATATTGGGGTGTTAGATGTAAACATACATTTTATTTCCCCATAGGAATCAATGGGGCTGCGTTAGTGAGTTTTACGCTGCTTTTTTACAGATGTTACACTTTTTCTCAGCCGGCTCTCCCCGTTGATTCCTATGGGGAAATCGTGCACGAGCACATACGACCAGCTCACCGCTGACTTAAGCAGCACTGGTATTGGAGTGCGGTAATGAGCAAAATTTTGCTCAACGCTCACTTCTTGCCTAATAACGCCGGGTTTCTGAAAACTCGTAATACCAGCGCTGCAGGTAAGTGAGCGGTGAGAGAAAACTGCTCGTTAGCACCGCATAGCCTCTAACGCAAAACTCGTAATCTAGGCCTTTGTGTGTTTGTTTTTTGGTGGCCCTTTCTGTTTTAGTCTTTCTAACAACACATCAGATTCCCGTCTATATTTTGATTTCGTTCTGTTAAATCTTATAAATTGAAACTTTACTTTTGGGTAAGGCACATAATTGGGATGATTACTTTTTGTATATTCCCATTATTTATATACAATACAGTTTTCTGTCTATCTTTTTTATATTCTAGATTGCCTATCAATGTAGGTTCTTAATACTTTATCTTTTTCATATTTTTTCTCAAATTTATATTCTGGTCCTACTTCATTGGTATAAACTCTTCCATATGCTCTATATCTTCTAACAAGATAAATAACAGATATTATTAATCTTTTTAAACAAAATATGCTTGAAGGCGTGTTTGTTTCCATAGACACTGGATCCCACCAATCGTAAAATCTGTTTGAAGGGAGAGAAATTTTAACTATAGAATCCCATGTCCCTGGAGGTAGAGAACACCCTTGGGGGCCAATTTAACAAGTCCTGTATTCAGTGCTATGCACCTGTCTCCGCGTGACGGCTCACTGGTAACAGGAGTTAAGGAGTCTTAAAGGGACACTGAACCCAAATTTTTTATTTTGTAATTCAGAAAGAGCATGCAATTTTAAGCAACTTTCTAATTTACTCCTATTATCAATTTTTCTTCGTTCTCTTGCTATCATTATTTAAAAAAAAGTAATCTAAGCTGGATGAATTTATCCACCAATCAGCAAGGACAACCCAGGTTGTTCACCAAAAATGGGCCGGCATCTAAACTTACATTCTTGCATTTCAAATAAAGATACCAAGAGAATGAAGAAAATTTGATAATAGGAGTAAATTAGAAAGTTGCTTAAAATTTCATGCTCAATCTGAATCCCGAAAGAAAATTTTTGGTTACAGTGTCCCTTTAAGACCGCTGCTCCTTAACTCGTCCGCCACCTCTGAAGCGGCGGACAGCTATCCGCCTGATCATATACGATCGGGTTGATTGACACCTCCTGCTAGTGGCGGATTGGCTGTGAATCTGCAGGGGCGGCATTGCACAAGCAGTTCACCAGAACTGCTTGTGCAATGATAAATGCCAACAGCGTATGCTGTTGGCATTTATCGATGTGCGTCAGACATGATCCGCTTTTCAAATTCTTGCAAACCATTTTAATGTTAGATAGAATATACATAGACATGACATCCTCTTTTAGAGGTGGATCACTCTGCGTCTTTCAGTAGATTTATATAATGTTTTGTATCTTTAAGATTAATATACAGCTCAAAAACAATAGGTTGTAAAATGTCAACTAACCACTTGGACAAAGGTTCTGATAAAGATCCTATACCTGTAACTAACTAGGAGTTTTCCTTTTACGTTATCCAGACACTCATAGGGGCCGAATTATCAAGCTCCTGTTTCCACGCAAGCCTTCAGGCTCGCCAGAAACAGCAGTTATGAAGCAGCGGTCTTAAGATTTGGTCCGCCTGCTCTGAGGCTGCGGACATCAGTCCGCCCAATCCTATATGATCGGACTGATTGACACCCCCTGAATCTGTAGGGGGCAGCATGGAACAAACAGTTAACAAAAACTGCTTGCGCAATGGTAAATGACGACAGCGTATGTTGTCAGCATTCATCGATGTCTGTCGGACATGATCCGCTGAGCGGATCATGTCAGACAGAGCGATGATAAATCGGCCCCATGTACAAAAACAAAAAAAATTAGGATTATTAAATGAATAAATATATTTAGAAAGTCAAATGTAACTTGATATATGAAAACACATTGATTGATTCCTTAGCATTTTTTTTTACCTGGATTTTGATCAACTGTTATATATATTTATTTTCATCTCCTTGTTTCCTAAGTGCAACTTCAATATATGCTGTCTTTTTCAACATCACATGGAACATTATCAAACTCTCATTTACTAAGGTGCATTTTTGTTTAGGAGTTCAGTAATGTAGACGCAAACACTTTGAAATGCACTGTTGTGACCATGTTTTGACTGCATGAAGGTGTGTCTCCTATAAAACATGGTTACGAAGGTGAAATCTTGTTAAAAATGGCCATATAGCGAAAGAAAAAGATTGCCCAGTATGTCCATCATACGAACATACAATTGCCATTCAAATGATTTAGCAGTGGTGCTCAAAGACATAGATTGCAAAAGGTCCTTTTGAAAGTCACAATTGCGCTATCCTGTATTAAACCCGGTTATGAAGATGCCTGTACTGTAAGTGACAAACACACCAGTGTGAGTGTGAATTGGAATCAACCTTATAAAAAAAAGTTACTACACGCCATTTGTAGATGTTCGGGTCCTGATGTGACTTTTTCCAGTATACCCATAATGCTAAGATACAAATGGCAGTTATATGGTTAATCAGTACTGAGGATGGATTTGGATTACATTTGGTTATGTAACGTTTGTGGGATATTTCTTTATCAGACCAATCCTGGTTAGTAGTCTTCTTATCCCGGCGTCAAAGATATCCCAGAACTAAATTCAACAGTAAGGGAATGAGGCTTGACAGGCACAGCAGAAAATAGGTAGTTCAGACCTCCAAGAAATAAGAGGCAAGACAAAGCAGTAGACAGCAGCAGAAACCCAAACAAAGAGTTCAAAGCACCAAGGGGTTAAGTAATATAGAAGGTCTCTAGGCAGAGCAGGGTTTAGCAACAGATAGTCCAATCTTTGGGAGTGCCAAAGGGTTAAGCAGTAGAGTAGTCACTTTAGGCATAGCAGGGTTCAACAGCAGGTAGTCAGTCCAATCTTTGAGAGTGCCAAAGGGTTAAGCAGTAGAGTAGTCACTTTAGGCATAGTAGGGTTCAACAGCAGGTAGTCAGTCCAATCTTTCAGAGTGCCAAAGGGTTAAGCAGTAGAGTAGTCACTTAGGCAGAGCAGAGTTCAGCAGCAGGCAAACAGTCAATACTTAATACAATAGAATAAGAACACCCAGAAGTACACACAGCACAACCTATACTAGGGCACTTACAGTTTCAAGGAGGTTACCTTAAACAGTCTCAAGCTTGCGCCAAGGTGGACGCACAGGTGCGCATAGGAACAAGCAGATGCGTCCATGGCAACGGCCGGAGGAGCGGAGGCGGCAGAACTAGGGAGTAGAGGCGGCGGTTTGACAGATTAATGTGACACGTAAATGAGTAACTTCCACAGTGAACAAAGGAGTTCATTCAAAAGCCCTATACTGTAACCTTAAGAGGTGTGAATGGGCTATTGTATCTGTCAGTTTCGGGTGGCCTATCAATTTCTATTTCGAAATCATGAAAGGGCTTTTTTGCTGTTGAAAAGGTGTTTTCTACTGTCAGCTTTTAATTAACTAATTCATTTTGCATTGTGATCACCCGAGAATTGGATAGTTATTTAAAATGACATGCTCTATAGAAATCATGAAAGCTTAATTTGGATTTTTCTTTCTTTTTAAGGGGTTAATTCCATTCTTTCGAAATTCTCATTCGATATTAAAAAACCAAAAAAATAGACCGTTATTTTTTATTAAAACTATCAAAATCTTACTGGGTCAACCACAACCAAACTTCATAACTCCATTGCCCCATATTTACACCATTAACAGTTGATAATGGCCATCAACCACCGAAAACTGAAATGATACTAAAAATACAGCCGTGCATCAGACATCCAAACTCAAAATGCCAATTCCTGCTCTTTTTTTACACTCAATCACATTTCTATGGATTCCACAGTTAATCACAAACAACATGACCAATATGCAACATTGTTGCACACTAAAAAAACAGGTATGTCCAGTATTGTATGTGGTTCAATTGCCGTCAAAAAGGTTAATCAAAAAGGTTAATCTGTGGTTGTTGAACATTTATCAATTGTTTTTGGCTGTTAAATTCAATATGTCTATTTTGTTATCAATATGTTGTTGATAACTTGTGTTTAAGTTGATTTTAATAGCTGAAGTCAATGCTGTCAGTGTTACCTTTGGCATTATGATTGTTCAGCTGTTGAAAAAGGCATATTAGGAGCGGAAAACAGCCAAAAACTATGATTAGATTAGAATTGACCCCTAAACCATTTAATAAGACAAGTACCAAATTTTGATAAATCACTTTTTATTACTGTGTTTATCCCCTCCCCCACCCCCGTTACTTGTTATAGCATCCGTGACTCTTGTCTGGAAATGGAAATAACTGCTCTAATTTTTCTTATTTTGTAATTTTTAAATAATTATTTTAGAACCTGCTGAAATCACCAGAGAATTCTAACTTTGACCCAAATCACATTTATCTGTAGTTCTATAATTAGAACAGCTCGCACTGTTGAGATACTGTACTATGATAAGAAGATTGACCTGATTGTAAATCCCATGTAACTAACAATTATGCAGCTCTAACATTTGTCTGTGCACATTTTCAGATGTTATATCAGTAACAGCCTTTCCTAGATTATCATTAGATTCATATTGTATATCTGGGGATGTTCATTTTTACAATTCTTTCCTCTATTTCTTTTTTTTTCCACTTTTTGTGATGCTTCTATTGTTTCTCATTTGAAATATTTGTTATTATTACCAAATATTCATAATATTACCAGCACAGTCAATTTTATCTCTCAGATTTAGAATGCTCGGTGTCCATTATACCATTCTAAATATCGGGCATATTTTCTTGCAATATATTCTCACCCTGTTTTTTAAAGCCAACCTATATTTATCTAGATATTCGCAATGTTTCATTTAATTTTTTATAAAGCTATGCTGTTTGACTTTGTATTTAATCAATAACTCTAAAGGATCTGAAACCCCAACATTTTCTTTTATGATTCAGATAGATTTAAAAAAAGTTTCCAATTTACTTCTACTGTCAAATTTGCTTATTTAGACATGTATATGTATGTATCTCAATGTTAAAGGGACACCAAACCCAATTTTTCCATTCGTGATTCAGATAGAGCATGCAATTTTAAGCAACTTTCTAATTTACTCCTATTATCAATTGTTCTTCATTCTCTTGCTATCTTTATTTGAAAAGCAAGAATGTAAGTTTAGAAGCCTGCCCATTTTTGGTTCACAACCTGGGTTGTGCTTGCTGATTGGTGGCTAAATGCACCCACCAATAAACAAGTGCTGCCCAGAGCCTGAACCAAAAATTGGCTGGCTCCTTAGCTTAAATACCTTCTTTTTCAAATAAAGATAGCAAGAGAATGAAGAAAATTTGATAATAGGAGTAAATTAGAAAGTTGCTTAAAATTGCAGGCTCTATCTGAATTATGAAAGAAAGAAAAATTGGGTTCAGTGTCCTTTGCCTGCTTTAAACACATGAGACCTGATATCTTTGAGACTTTATAACTTATTTGTGCATTATGTAGAATCATTTTTATTAGATGGTGTTATTATGAGTATAAGTGTAAACGTCTAAACAGGTAGCCAGAGCTCTGAGGTCACGGTAACCCAACGCACATTAACTTCAATTGCGTTCAAGCAATAGCGTTTACTTTCAACTTGTAATACGAGTGGAAATCCTGATGCTCACAAACGCAATAAACCCCTAATCGCTCGCATTTAACTGTTAACACGTCACTAGTAATATGGCCCTCAGTTTTTTTCTCCTTTGTTCATTTTTCTTTATAGACAATTTCCGTAAAAAGGTGGTGTCTGGAGGCGCCCAGTATGGTGAAATCTGGTCAGGGTCCTTTTTGGAAACCAGCAATTCTGCTCACCAGAGCACTATAACATACAATAATGCCATTTAACGTGATCCTTCTGTTGCTGGCACCAGGAAGCTCAGAGCTGAGTGGTGGAGTCTTGAAATTTTTGGGACAGAGCTAGATGGTCCAGGCACTGAGACTAGGAGATTTGGGGGCTTGGCTGGATATGTTAAGTCAGGATTGTGGCATTTCCAGGCAGTCCCTCTAGAGAGCAAGTGGGCAGTACTGCACAATGCAGAATGGTTGGGAGTAATGTACATTACTATTTCTACTTCTTTTCATTTCCAATTATGCCCCAAAAGGCAATACTGTAGTATGATGAGTCTAGAGATGTTTGGATTATTCTATATACAGTACCCTGGTCTGGAATAGCTATGATAACCCAGGACATACTTGAAAACGAGAGAAATCTCAATGTATCCTTCCTGGTAAAATATTTTATAAATAAATAAATGTAATTAAGGAAGGGACATACTTAGTTTAAATAATTGTATTTAGTAAGATAAAATACATTTTAGCAAAATGTTCTTTCTGAAATCAGCTTTGTAAGCATGGCTATATTAAGTTTTAATAAAGCAAATGTTTTCTGTGTGCACAGCATAAAATATATTGGTCTATCCCTACTAACAATGAGAAAAATAAAATCAGTCTAAAGAAAAATATGTCAAGATGAACAGCAATTTTTATTGCAGCCTTTGTATTCTGACATCTCCCTGCTGTTAGCAAAGATAAAATGAAGAAATATCAGGGGATTACATAGCAATGAAGTATTTTTTTTCCTCCTCATCCTGTGAATTTTGTAAAGAAAATCTGGTGTTGGACAGCCTAAACGAATTATGTTAATTTTGCAGTAACATTTCAACAACGTGACTTCCAACACTAGAAGCTCCCACTTCAGAACAGAGAGGAATCAGGTTCCTGCTTTGTAGGAGCACATTTCTGCAAAACACTATCTAGCCTCATACACCTTCCCCTATTTCGTGCAGACGATGGATTGCTGTCATGTATGTAACTCATCTTATCATATGTTTTTGTGGTTTCTAGCATAAAGCATGCTGCATGCAGAATTGTTCTGTTATTGTTCAAACTGAATATTTAAATGTAGAAAGCAATTACTTTTCACTTGGTACTTTCTGACTTCAAATATTACTGTATATTTTTTAATTACTTTCTTTAAAATGTTTTCTTTTAGAGATTATAAATTGGTATTTGTGATACTTGAAATGATTCTGGTTGCTGTGGATCTAGCTGTTGTGTGGGTGTTTTTTTCTTGTTAAACTAACCCAGAGAATTAATATTAAGAATTCAAGGATGTAATATTCTCTATGTAAACTCATATTTTTTAAAAAAGGTGCAAATTAATGTTATTTACTATTAATGTTTCTCAGCCTGCTTTCTATCTATCTATCTATCTATCTATCTATCTATCTATCTATCTATCTATCTATCTATCTATCTATCTATCAGCTATCTATCTATCTATCTACCTATCAGCTATCTATCTATCTATCTATCTACCTATCAGCTCTCTATCTATCTATCTATCTATCTATCTATCTATCTATCTATCTATCTATTTATCAGCTATCTATCTACCTATCAGCTCTCTATCTATCTATCTATCTATCTATCTATCTATCTATCTATCTATCAGCTATCTCTCTATCTATTTATCTATATTTATCTATCTATCTCTCTATCTATGTATCTATATCTATCTATCTATCTATCTATCATCTATTGTTTTCTTTCCATTTTTCCATACTATTATTGAAATACATTTATTATTTCTCTCAAAAGTATTAGTAAGGTATGTGTAGCAACTAAATACATCTACTGATATTATTTGTTATTGTATATACATTCATATTTGTATCACATCTGTACAAATATGAAGAACTTTCTGTAAGTAATGTGTGAATATTAAATAACTTTTTGACCTATTTTCAGTGAATTATTTATAATTATTATTATACTATATTTATGAAGCGCCAACATATTCTGCAGCGCTGTCCATGGGTACAATTAATTTAAATAAAACAATGATATAAAACTTGTAAGAGACAGGACAAAATTTACAAACCCATACAGGAGGAATAAGTAAGTTAAAGTATACATTAGTTCAAATATAAAGAAAAATATGTCAAGATGAACAGGAATTTTTATTGTACCTTTTGTTTGAACAGCATCATCAGCAGGAATTGTTTAATTTTAGAAATAATAGCTTGAAGCTGCATTATACAGTCTCTTATATCAGTATTTTGTGAGTATATGTTAAGAAATATATTTTACAGTATATTGCTTTGGATGTCTTATTTATTAGCCAACTTCAGCTTGGTTTTTATTTCAAATACACATGAATGATTTTTCAGAAAACAAATAAACGCTTCTTTCATACTTCCTACTGTCTTGTGAAAGCTAGAGGCAGTTTATTTTTTAAGATGTCCTACTTTTTCATTGTGAGTTCTGCTTACTGTGTTTTGTAAATTTGTATTTATTCATTTTCACCTTATTATTGAATCAATTACATCTTAGTTGGTAAGGTGTCCTCAGCTGTTATGTTGCGTTTGCAAGAACACTGCAAATGCACTACTCTGCACAATTTGCAGCGCATGTTTAGCACATACAATTAATAATAAAATATAGCATCTGCTAATTCTACTGATATTGTACATTTTAGAGACAATTTTTGACTAATTCTTTCATATTACTGAATTAAAACTGGTAGAATGGTATTATTTCTCACACTTAGTTATTGTACAGTGACCTTAATTTCATGCTGGAAATATATTAAAGAAAAAGTTGAAGCATGTTTCTTACATAATTATTCAACCCCTTTGCTGTAGAAGCTTTTCATTAAAAAAGATGAAAGAGATTTATCTAATGAGAACGTAATTATCTTACTATAGCGTCCGCTTGTTAGACATTAAAGTTGTCCTAAAACACATCCTGCAAACTGCTTAAAACCAAGAAATCTTAGTTGGAAAAGTTACACTTTAGAAAACAAAAATAACATATATAAAATAATCACAAAGGAATTAGTGGTCTTGTATGTTTTGGCCATAAAATAGCTGTATACCTAGTCTTCATTAAATCAAAGACACTAGGGGGTCTATTTAACAAGGGCCGAATGGCCCCTGTTCTCCTTGTTTCTGTGCGAGCCTTCGAAACAGGATTTAAGAAGCAGCAGTCTTAAGACTGCTGCTCCTTAACTCATACGCCGCCTCATGTACGATCTGGCTGATTGACAGCCCCTGTTCTGCAGGGGGCGGCATTGCACCAGCAGTTCACAAGAACTGCTGGTGCAATGATAAATGCCAACAGCGTATGCTGTCGGCATTTATCGATGTGCGGCGGACATGATTCGCTATAGCGGATCATGTCCGTCCTCACAATGATAAATGGACCCCCATGAGATTAAATACATTAATATTGTCACATTTTTAATATAAAAATCCCACTGCTGAAGTCTATTGGGGCTTTCTGTGAATTATTAGACCAAAGAGCATTCTAAAGATGTTAAAGGCACATTAAACACTTTGAGATGGTAATATAAAATGATAAATTGTATATATAAAACAACTCTGCAATATACTTTCATTATTTATTTTGTCCTCTTTGCCTGTAATTCCATTCTGAAATTGTGAGCTTTTCAGTTCCTGTTAGAAATGGAAGTACAGAACACTGTTAAATCCAGCACAACCATTGGCTGCGCACTCTAATGACCTATTTATAACTGACCCTAATTGGCCACAGCAGAGAAGGTAACACAAGTTACAACATGGCAGCTCCCAGTGTTTTATAGACACTAAAACTTTACACTTATTTTGTCACTTTTTAAACAACTAATGAAACTTTAAAAAATACATCTACATGTTAGTCATGGACTAATCTTTTCTTTGAATGCATCATTCTATCTAGCATGTATTTAGTGTTTAATGTCCCTTTAAATGTGATGAAATAAAAAAAAATTATAAAAATAATCACAAAGATATGTGTGGCCTTATGTGTTTTGACCATTACATGGCATATTCATTAAAATTAAGATATTAAAGGGACATGAAACCAAAAAAATTCTTTCATGATTTTGAAAGAGAATGCAACTTTAAACAACTTTGTAATTTACTTCTATTACCTAAATTGTTTTATTCTCTTGGTATTCTTTTCTGAAAAGCATAACTAGATAGACTCAAGTATCTGCTGATTGGTTGCTGCTCATAGATGCCTTTTGTGATTGGCTCACCCATGTGCATTGCTATTTTTTTTCCAATTAATTATATCTAAAAATGAAGCAAATTAGATAATACAGGGAGTGCAGAATTATTAGGCAAGTTGTATTTTTGAGGATTAATTTTATTATTGAACAACAACCATGTTCCCAATGAACCCAAAAAACTCATTAATATCAAAGCTGAATAGTTTTGGAAGTAGTTTTTAGTTTGTTTTTAGTTATAGCTATTTTAGGGGGATATCTGTGTGTGCAGGTGACTATTAATGTGCATAATTATTAGGCAACTTAACAAAAAACAAATATATAACCATTTCAATTATTTATTTTTACCAGTGAAACCAATATAACATCTCAACATTCACAAATATACATTTCTGACATTCAAAAACAAAACAAAAACAAATCAGTGACCAATATAGCCACCTTTCTTTGCAAGGACACTCAAAAGCCTGCCATCCATGGATTCTGTCAGTGTTTTGATCTGTTCACCATCAACATTGCGTGCAGCAGAAACCACAGCCTCCCAGACACTGTTCAGAGAGGTGTACTGTTTTCCCTCCTTGTAAATCTCACATTTGATGATGGACCACAAGTTCTCAATGGGGTTCAGATCAGGTGAACAAGGAGGCCATGTCATTAGATTTTCTTCTTTTATACCCTTTCTTGCCAGCCACGCTGTGGAGTACTTGGACGCGTGTGATGGAGCATTGTCCTGCATGAAAATCATGTTTTTCTTGAAGGATGCAGACTTCTTCCTGTACCACTGCTTGAAGAAGGTGTCTTCCAGAAACTGGCAGTAGGACTGGGAGTTGAGCTTGACTCCATCCTCAACCCGAAAAGGCCCCACAAGCTCATCATTGATGATACCAGCCCAAACCAGTACTCCACCTCCACCTTGCTGGCGTCTGAGTCGGACTGGAGCTCTCTGCCCTTTACCAATCCAGCCACGGGCCCATCCATCTGGCCCATCAAGACTCACTTTCATTTCATCAGTCCATAAAACCTTATAAAAATCAGTCTTGAGATATTTCTTGGCCCAGTCTTGATGTTTCAGCTTGTGTGTCTTGTTCAGTGGTGGTTGTCTTTCAGCCTTTCTTACCTTGGCCATGTCTCTGAGTATTGCACACCTTGTGCTTTTGGGCACTCCAGTGATGTTGCAGCTCTGAAATATGGCCAAACTGGTGGCAAGTGGCATCTTGGCAGCTGCACGCTTGACTTTTCTCAGTTCATGGGCAGTTATTTTGCTCCTTGGTTTTTCCACTCGCTTCTTGCGACCCTGTTGACTATTTTGAATGAAACGCTTGATTGTTCGATGATCACGCTTCAGAAGCTTTGCAATTTTAAGAGTGCTGCATCCCTCTGCAAGATATCTCACTATTTTTGACTTTTCTGAGCCTGTCAAGTCCTTCTTTTGACCCATTTTGCCAAAGGAAAGGAAGTTGCCTAATAATTATGCACACCTGATATAGGGTGTTGATGTCATTAGACCACACCCCTTCTCATTACAGAGATGCACATCACCTAATATGCTTAATTGGTAGTAGGCTTTCGAGCCTATACAGCTTGGAGTAAGACAACATGCATAAAGAGGATGATGTGGTCAAAATACTAATTTGCCTAATAATTCTGCACTCCCTGTAGAAGTAAAGCGTAAACTACACTAGACGGAGGCTTTTTGCGCACGTTGGGTTGTGATCATATTACAAATTGAAAGGAAATAGTTTGTGCCCGAACAAAACCCGACGTGCTAACAAATTATTGTGACCTCCTTAACTTCTCCCCAAAGAAGTCAATGAAGAGCACACTAATTCATCAGGAGTTATGAAAATGTCACATTCAAAATGTACTTTTTATTGTAAATACATATTTCTACATATATCTATATTTACCTATACCTGTGTATCTGTTCCTATAGATATATAGGTATAGATATGTATTTTACATGAACAGTATCATATACAGTATATATATTTAATTATAAAAAGTGCATTATTTTTTATGTGAAGAACATAGGAATGTAAAATACAGGTAGCCCTCAGTTTACGCCGGGGTTAGGTTCCAGAAGGAATGGTTGTAAATTGAAACCGTTGTAGATTGAAACCCAGTTTATAATGTAAGTCAATGGGAAGTGAGTGAGTTAGGTTCCAGGCCCCTCTCAAAATTGTCATAAGTAACACCTAATACATTATTTTTAAAGCTTTGAAATGAAGACTTTACATGCTAAACAGCATTATAAACCTAATACAATAATCACACAACGCTGAATATATAATTAAACTAAGTTAAATGAAAAAAAACATTTGCTTAACAGCATTATAAACCTAATAAAATAATCACACAACACAGACTTCACTTGCATTTTTCTGCAAACAGTTCTTTCTATGCATTCCAATCTGGACTGTTTTATAGACAGGAAGATCTTGTTCCTTTGAAATGTGCTGGATAGCTCAGGTCTGGTTAAACGGATTAATTTCAGCTTGCTTGGCTTTGCTGCAATACAAGCGGACAGCTCCACCTACTGGCTATTTTAATCAATGCACTGCTTCTCAATGCTTTTCAATAGCAGTCACATGACTGGAAAAAAAGGTTGTTATTCTGAAACGGTGCAAATTGAACCGTTGTAAACCGAGGGACACCTGTATGCATAATGCCCATCAAGGTTCACAACTTAGGAGTAATGAGGTCGGGTTAGCGCTCATGAAGAATTGCACATTATTGAAATATTAAATATAAAAAAAAATAAAAAAAATATTTAAAATTATTATGCATAGTGTAATATATATTCTATGGATTATTTAGAATATTTTACAGTATGTATAATAATTTTATTTATTTTTTAATATTTTATATTTAATATTTCAGTAACGTGCATTGAAGATAGCCTTTCTTCATGTGCGCTAATCCGACCATGTTAGTCTTAAATTGTGAACGCTGATGTACGTTACGCATATTTTTACATTCCTATGTTCTTCACATAGAAAATAATGTATTTTTATTATTATTAATTTATATATATATATATATATATATATATATATATATATATATATATATATATGAAACTGTTCATGTAAAATATTTATCTATACCTATATATCTATATGAATAGATTTACAGGTATATATAGATATATATTTATAAATATGTATTTACAATAAGAAGGACATTATTCTGTAAGTGAAGAACATTGGAATGTGAAATTTGTACAGTACATATACAGTAAAACACATACTTAAATACATATGCACAAACATATAAACATATATATACATACATATACATATTTAGATGTGTGTATGTACGTATGTATCTATATGTTAATGCCCTTTGCAGCCCTTTTTTTTCAAACACCTGAGACCTCATATTTTTGAGCCCTTATAACTTCTTAATGACATTTTAATCTTAATTTTTTATCAGTGTTATTAATGGTGTAACAGTACTTTTAAGTGTATTTTTTATGTTTTTTGTGCAACTTTTCTCGCATAATATTTATCCAGAACTCTGAAGTCGCACTAACCCGACGCACTATAAATTTGATTGTGCTCAAGCAAATGCTTTTACTTTCAACTTGTAATATGTGCTCTGTTTTCGTTGCACGCAAAAATACGCAAAATACCCTGTATTGCTTGTGCGCTACAGTTAGTGTGCCACTCGTATTCATACATGTTTCTAGTAATGATATGGCGATGGTTGTCACCCTTGTTTATGGTATGAAAACCAGTGTGTACATTCATTTTTTCTTTCATTAGTGGTTAAAGGGACAGTATACTGTAAAATAGTTTTTCCCTTAATGTGGTTACAATTGCTTTTTTACCAACTGCATAGTAAAAATGTATGAAAATTTGCTTTTTAAGGTTTATTTGTGTATATTAAAGCTCTGATTTTGTGTTTTGAAGCCACAACCTAATACAATGGGTTGAGCTTGTAGGTATAATCCGATCTTATTACTGTATCACATTGTGTACATATACATTCTTCTTTATATTATATCTGTCCATAAAACAATCACCAGTACTTGGAGAGAACAATGGAAAATCAACATTTTATTACCTTATCTCTGCTATATCCCACTGGGAGTGTAATCTCTTTTGCTGGCTGTGTTTACAAAGCTTATCTATAGCTTGGACCTGCGGCCACAAACTTTCAGAATAGGTGGGGATACCACATGCTAAATCAACTATTTCAAATGCTGATATAAGGGTAAAGGAGCTACTTGTAAACAAGTTAATACACTCCAGCAGGTAAAGTGGATCATAGGGAATAAATTAAAGGGGAGAAAATTTTTGAGTAAACTGTCCCTTTATGTACATACAGCTCTAGAAAAATTACGAGAGCACTGCATAATTATCAGTTTCTCTTGTTTTACTATTTATAGGTGTGTATTTGAATAAAATTAACATTTTTGTTTTATTCTATAAACTACTGACAACATTTCTCCAAATTTCAAATTAAAATATTGCCATTTAGAGCTTTATTTGCAGAAAATGACAACTGGTCCAAAATAACAAAACGATGCAGTGTTTTCAGACCTCGAATAATGCAAAGAAACAAGTTCATATTCATTTTAATCAACACAATACTAATGTTTCATTGTTTTAACTTAACAAGAGTTCAGAAATCAATATTTGGTGAAAAAACCCTGATTTTCAATCACAGCTTTCATGTGTCTTGGCTGCTCTTCACCAGTCTTTCACATTGGTGTTGGGTGACTTTATGCTTTGTTTGATGGCTTGTGGCTATTCATCTTCCTCTTGATCATGTTACAGAGGTTTTCAATGTGTTCAGACCTGGAGACTGGGCTGGCCATGACAGGGTGTTGATCTGGTGATCCTCCATCCACACCTTGATTGACCTAGCTTTGTAGCATGGAGCATTGTACGGTTAGAAAAAAACAATCCTCAGAGTTGAGGAAGATTGTCAGATCAGAAGCAAGCAAGTTTTCTTCCAAGATAACCTTGTACAAGGCTTGACTCCAGCCTTACTAAAACACCCCTAGATCATCCCATCTTCCACCAAATTTCACAGTGGGTGGGAGACACTGTGGCTTGTAGGCCTCTCCAGGTCTCTGTCTAACAATTAGATGACCAGGTGTTGGGCAAAGCTGAAAATTGGACTCATCAGAGAAGATGACCTGGAATTGGGCAGATTTATCTTTATGAAGGACGCGTGAATCAAGCCACGTACAAGTTTTTTTTTTCCAGCAGGGCAATGCTCCCACCCACTGTGAAATTTGGTGGAGGATGGGATGATCTGGGGATGCTTCAGTAAGGCTGGAATCAAGCTACGTACAAGGTATCCTGGAAGAAAACTTGCTTTTTTCTGATCTGACAATGTTCCTCAACTCTGAGGATTTTTTTTTTCCAGCAGGGCAATGCTCCATGCCACACAGCCAGGTCAATCAAGGTGTGGATGGAGGACCACTAGATTAAGCCCCTGCCATGGCCAGCCCAATCTCCAGACCAGAGCCCCATTGAAAACCTCCGGAATTTAATTAAGAGGAAGATGGATGGTCACAAGCCATCAAACAAAGTCGAGCTGCTTGAATATTTGCGCCAACAGTGGCATAAAGTCATGCAACAGCAATGTGAAAGACTGGTGGAGAGCATGCTGAGATGCATGAAAGCTGTGATTGAAAATCAGGGTTATTCCACCACGTATTGATTTCTGAACTTTTGCTAAGTTAAAGGGACAGCCTACTCCAAAATTGTTATTGTTTAAAAATATATATAATACCTTTATTACCCATTCCCTAGTTTTGCACAACCAACATGATTATATTAATATACTTTTTACCTCTGTGATTAACTTGTATCTAAGCCACTTCTGACAGCCCCCTTATCACATGGCTATTTATTATCTATTGACTTGCATTTTAGCCAATTAGAGCTGTGTTCTGCACAACTCCATGGGAGAGAGCACAATTTATCTATATGGCACATATGAATTAGCAGTCTCTTGTTGTGAAAAACTAATAAAAAATCATGTGATAAGATGCTGTCTGTAGTGGCTTAGAAATAGGCAGAAATTTAGAGGTTTAAATGTTATAAAGTATATTAATATAACTATGTTGATTGTGCAAAGCTGGGAAATAGGTAGCAAAGGCGTTATCTATCTTTTTAAACAATAACAATTTTTGTGTAGACTGTCCCTTTAAAACATTAGTATTGTATTAATTAAAAATGAATATAAACTTGTTTTCTTTGCATAATTCGAGGTCTGAAAACACTGTGGGTCTCGATTACAAGTGGAGTGTTATTTAACTGCGCTAAAAGTAAGCTTTTTGCGTGCGTCAGGCTGCACTCGTGCTAACCCGACGAGTGTAAAAAATCCGAACTTACAATATTGCATGCGCAATAACGTATTCCCCCATAGATGACAATGGAGCAAAAAAGTGGACCCTACTCACCCACAAACCCAATCTCATATTTTCAAGTGTGCTATCCCGATATGAAAATATGAATATTAATACATGATTATGTATGGTATAGATATATACAGATATATATATATATATATATATATATATATATATATATATATATATATATACAGTATATATATATACAGTATATATAAGAATATCTATTTAAAAATACAGAGAACATATTCTGCAGAACATTGGAATGTTAAATATTTACAGTAAATGCACAGAATAACACTTTATTAAATATGAATATTGCATAAATATGTTTTTTCATGTTTTCATCTACTTAAATGCAAAGGGCTCCAATGCACTTATATACATATATACACAAATACATATATACACACTTATAAACAAATATATATATATTATTATTATTATTAACCGTTATATGTAGAGCACCAATAGATTCCGCAGCGCTAATATATATATATATATATATATATATATATATATATATATATATATATATATACACATATTTATAGATGTATATGTATGTATCTCTATGCTAAAGCCCTTTGCCTGCCCTTTTTTTCTAACACCTGAGACCTCATATCTTTGAGCCCTTACAATATTTTTGTGCAATAATGTTTTTTATTAATTTGTATTAGATGGTGTAATTATGTGTACGTTATTTTGAAATGTATGTTTGATGTGTTGTGTGACGCTTTTTTTATTTTGCAAAACAGTTGACCAAAGCTCTGAGGTTGTGCTAAGCCAACGCGCATTAACTTTAATTGTGCTCATGCGATCGCGTTTAATTTCAACTTGTAATAAGAGCGTTAAAGCTGATGTGCGATAAACCCCTTTTCATTCACATGTTACTGTTAGCGCTCCACTCGTAATCTGCACTGAATCTTTTTTGTTATTTTGACCAGTTGTCATTTTCTGCACATTCATGCTCTAAATGACAATATTTTTTATTTGGAATTTGGAAGAATTGTTTTTAAAAGTTTATAGAATAAAACAAAAATGTACATTTTTACCAAAAACACATGCCTATAAATAGTAAAACCAGAGAAACTGATTATTTTGTTTCCAGAGCTGTATAGAGATACAAAATTTGGTTTATGAAAACACATAATATGGAATGAATAATTTGTATTAAGATGTCTTGAAAAAGGCTTGCATGTAAGCCGAAACGTCAACTGTTTTTGACTATTTTTTTAAAGATACTACAATAAAGGAAGCATTTTTTAAGTGAGTCCGTGAGTGCCCTCAACCTGCATTATGATATATATATATATATATATATATATATATATTATATTATATATACACAGTATATATATATATATAGTAACCCAACAAGATGCACTCCATATCACAAAGTAACAACTGCCAGGTGCTCTATAGTAAATCCATATGCAATCACAGAGATAGGCACTCACTGGACTTGAGTATAAAACTTTACGTTTATTTCAATCATTAAAACAATGCATAACGTTTTCAGAATCTCACAGGTCCCTTTGTCAAATGCAATAGATCCCAAAAATTCTTACCATATAGAGAGAGATATGTGTTTGTGTGTATGGGGTATATTTATCAATGCGCGAGCGGACATGAAACGAAGTAGCGTATCAGGATTGCTGTACATCGATAAATGCCGACAGCATATGCTGTCGGCATTTATCAGTGCACCAGCAGTTCTTGTGATTGGCCGCTAGCATGGGGTGTCAATCAACCTGATCGTTTTGGATCGGGTTGATTTCTGTCTGCTGCCTCAGAGCAGACGGACAAGTTATGGAGCATATTTTCTGTTTCCGGCGATCCTTCGGGCCTCCAGCTCCATACAGAGCTTGATAAATATGCCCCTATATGTGTTTGTGTATTTTTTTTCATGAGAGAATATTTGGTACAAATCATTTATATTAGTATTAAAACTAATGGGAAGTAAAAGTTTGTGCACAACACATCACTAGAAACAGATTGCTCACTGGCTAATTAAGGCCAACCGACACATTTCTGTTGGTGGATGCTGACTTTCCTCTCCCAGCAAAAAAAAGAATGTGGTTCTAGTTAGAACAGGGACATCCGTTAAACCAAAAAAAATTAAAACTCCAATACACTTTAAATACCTTCTTTTACAATGAAAACAAAATTGCATTTAATACCCCTTTAATGCCATATAGCTTCAACCAGGTTTCATAAAAGGAAATACATATAATAAACCATATTTTTTGTATTTTTTGTTGCTTCTGTTTTTTTTTTTTTTTTTAAATTACAGCTAATGACGCTTTAACACAACCCAATTAGGAATTAAAAATCTCTTAACAGTGTGTAGGCACAGGACTGCAGAATCTAATCAAGCATCAATTGTGCAGCTCCTCTGTATTTGTCAGGGTGACCTCTCTATCTAGAAGTAGAAGGAAGAATGTTTAACCCTTTGGGGGGTAGTTATCAACGCGTCTACTTTACCTGCCTTCGCCGGTCCAATACGCCCGCCTAAACTCGCCTAACATCGCTGCCACGGACCTGAATACGTTCGCCTAAGTTATCAAAAAAGCTGTCAAAAAGCCGCGCACCAAGTACGGGGCGATGAGCAGCGGACTGTGAGAATTATCACTCATCCGATCTCGCTGCTCTTCGGCTTTTTCACAGCTTTCTTGCTAGCCTGTCACTAAGCACCCACACTAACTACACTGTTCTACCCCCTATACCGGCACCCCCGGAGCCCCCCGCAACTCAATAAAGTTATTAACCCCTAAACCGCCGCTCCTAGACCCTGCCGCAACTCTTATAAATGTATTAACCCCTAAACCGCCGCTCCCGGAGCCCACCGCCACCTACATTATACCTAGTAACCCCTATACCGTCGCCACCTATAATAAAGTTACTAACCCCTATCCTGCGGATCCCGGACCTTACCGCAACTAAATAAATATTTTAACCCCTAAACCGCCGCTCCTGGAACCCGCTGCAACTATAATATATGTATTAACCCCTAAACCGCCGCTCCCAGACCCCGACGCAACCTATTTTAAACTTATTAACCCCTAATCTGCCCCCCCTACACCGTCACCACCTATAATAAGTTTATTAACCCCTATCCTGCCCCCCCTACATCGCCGCCACTATAATAAAATTATTAACCCCTAAACCTAAGTCTCACACTAACCCTCTCCCCCCCCCTAACTTAAATATTAATTAAATAAATCTAAATAATATTTATCTTATTAACTAAGTTAATCCTATTTAAAACTAAATACTTACCTTTAAAATAAACCCTAATATAGCTACAATATAAATAATAATTATATTGTAGCTATCTTAGGATTTATATTTATTTTACAGGCAAATTTCAATTTATTTTAACTAGGTACAATAGCTATTAAATAGTTATTAACTATTTAATAGCTACCTAGATAAATAAAGAGAAATTAACCTATAAAATAAAAACTAACCTAAGTTACAATTACACCTAACACTACACTATACTTTAATAAATTATTCCTATTTAAAACTAAATACTTACCTGTAAAATAAACCCTAAAATAGCTACAATATAATTAATAATTACATTATAGCTATTTTAGGATTTATATTATTTTACAGGTAACTTTGTATTTATTTTAGCTAGTTAGAATAGTTATTAAATAGTTATTAACTATTTAATAACTACCTAGCTAAAAGAAATACAAAATTACCTGTAAAATAAATCCTAAGCTAAGTTACAATTAAACCTAACACTACACTATCATTAAATTAATTAAATAAATTACCTACAAATAACTACAATTAAATACAATGAAATAAACTAACTAAAGTACAAAAATAAAAAAAAGCTAAGTTACAAACATTTAAAAAATATTACAACAATTTTAAGCTACTTACACCTAATCTAAGCCCCTAATAAAATAACAAGCCCCCCCAAAATAAAAAAAAATGTCCTACCCTATTCTAAATTAAAAAAAGTTTAAAGCTCTTTTACCTTACCAGCCCTTAAAAGAAAAGAAAACAGCTCTTTTGCCTGTAAAAGAAAAATACAACCCCCCAACATTAAAACCCACCACCCACATACCCCTAATCTAACCCAAACCCCCCTTAAATAAACCTAACACTACCCCCAGAAGATCATCCTACCTTGAGTCGTGTTCGGCCAGCCGACCCACCGATGGAACTGAAGAGGAGATCCGCAGCGGCAGAAGTCATCATCCAGGCGGCGCTGAAGAAATCTTCCATCTGATGAAGTCATCATCCAGGCGGCGCTGAAGAAGTCTTCCATCTGGGCGATGTCATCTTCCAAGCGGCATCTTCAATCTTCATCCATCCGGAGTGGAGCGGAGCCATCTTCAGACGAGCCGACACGGAGCCATCCTCTTCTTCCCGATGACTACCGACGAATGAAGGTTCCTTTAAGGGACGTCATCCAAGATGGCGTCCCTTCAATTCCGATTGGCTGATAGGATTCTATCAGCCAATCGGAATTAAGGTAGGAAAAATCTGATTGGCTGATCAGCCAATAGAATGCAAGCTCAATCTGATTGGCTGATTAGACACCTTAGAATATTGATGATATTGTATAAGAAACCTGGAGTTTACCTTAGCCTTTAAGGCGCTCCTATAATCTTCTCGCATTCGCTGATTGGATCAGCCAATCGGATTGAACTTCAATCTGATTGGCTGATTCAATCAGCCAATCAGATTTTTCCTACCTTAATTCCGATTGGCTGATAGAAGATTAGGTGTAAGTAGCTTAAAATTGTTGTAATATTTTTTAAATGTTTGTAACTTATTTTTTTTATTTTTTGTAACTTAGCTTTTTTTTATTTTTTGTACTTTAGTTAGTTTATTTCATTGTATTTAATTGCAGTTATTTGTAGGTAATTTATTTAATTAATTTAATGATAGTGTAGTGTTAGGTTTAATTGTAACTTAGGTTAGGATTTATTTTACAGGTAATTTTGTATTTCTTTTAGCTAGGTAGTTATTAAATAGTTAATAACTATTTAATAACTATTCTAACTAGCTAAAATAAATACAAAGTTACCTGTAAAATAAATATAAATCCTAAAATAGCTATAATGTAATTATTAATTATATTGTAGCTATTTTAGGGTTTATGTTACAGGTAAGTATTTAGTTTTAAATAGGAATAATTTATTAAAGTATAGTGTAGTGTTAGGTGTAATTGTAACTTAGGTTAGTTTTTATTTTATAGGTTCATTTCTCTTTATTTTATCTAGGTAGCTATTAAATAGTTAATAACTATTTAATAGCTATTGTACCTAGTTAAAATAATTGAAATTTGCCTGTAAAATAAAAATAAATCCTAAGATAGCTACAATATAATTATTATTTATATTGTAGCTATATTAGGGTTTATTTTAAAGGTAAGTATTTAGTTTTAAATAGGATTAACTTAGTTAATAAGATAAATTTATTTAGATGTATTTAATTAATATTTAGCCCCTTAACGACGCAAGTCGTACAGGGTACGTCACACACAACCTGGTCTTAAAAGACCAGCGACGTACCCTGTACGACATTAGGGGTTTAAAGCGGCTGGAAGCGATCCTGCTCGCTTCCAGCCGCTTTCCGGTTATTGCAGTGATGCCTCGATATCGAGGCATCCTGCAATAACACCCCTTGGCCATCCGATGCAGAGAGAGCCACTCTGTGGCCCTCTCTGCACCGGACATCGATGGCCGGTATCGTTGGTGGGTGGGAGCTGCAGTGGGAGGCGGGTGGGCGGCCATCGATGAGTGCTCTGACGTGGAGGGGGGCGGGATCGCGGGCGTGACGGTCGGGAGCGCGCACGGAGGCACGCGCACATGCACGGGAGGGCGGGGGCGGGCGCGTGCACGGGGTGGAAGCGGGTGGGAACGGCTACACTACAGAAATATTTTAAAAAAAGTGAAATAGAGTGGGGGAAAAAATAATTTCAAAAAGGGATCTAAGTGACCTGGGAGGGGGTGGGGGGTTGCTCTTTGGTTGGGGGGAGAGCTACACTACAGAAAAAAAAAAAAAAATATATATATATATATATATATATATATATATATATATATATATATATATATATATATATAAAACAGCAGTTTTTTTTTTAGTAAACTGGGTACTGGCAGACACTGCCAGTACCCAAGATGGCTACCAATAAGGTAGAGGGGGAGGGATAGAGAGCTGTTTGGGGGGGATCAGGGAGGTTGGGGGCTAAGGGGGATCCTACACATCAGCATATGTAAATATGCTAAAACAATTTTTTTTTTTTTTTTAAATACGTTTTATTTTAGTACTGGCAGACTTTCTGCCAGTACTTAAGATGGCGGGGACAATTGTGGTTGGGGGGGTTTGATGTGGGGGGGTTTTGATGTGTCAGGTGGGAGGCTGATCTCTACATTAAAGCTAAAATTAACCTTGCAAGCTCCCTACAAGCTATCTAATTAACCCCTTCACTGCTAGACATAATTCACGTGTGATGCGCAGCGGTATTTAGTGGCCTTCTAATTACCAAAAAGCAACGCCAAAGCCATATATGTCTGCTATTTCTGAACAAAGGGGATCCCAGAGAAGCTTTTACAACCATTTGTGCCATAATTGCACGAGCTGTTTGTAAATAATTTCAGTGAGAAGCCTAAAATTGTGAAAAGTTTAACGTTTTTTTTTCATTTGATCGCATTTGGCGGTGAAATGGTGGCATGAAATATACCAAGATGGGCCTAGATCAATACTTGGGGTTATCTACTACACTACACTAAAGCTAAAATTAACCCTAGAAGCTCCCTACATGCTCCCTAATTAACCCCTTCACTGCTGGGCATAATTCATGTGTGGTGCGCAGTGGCATTTAGCGGCCTTCTAATTACCAAAAAGCAACGCCAAAGCCATATATGTCTGCTATTTCTGAACAAAGGGAATCCCAGAGAAGCGTTTACAACCATTTATGCCATAATTGCACAAGTTGTTTGCAAATAATTTCAGTGAGAAACCTAAAGTTTGTGAAAAAATTTGTGAAAAAGTGAACAATTTTTTTTTATTTGATCTCATTTGGCGGTGAAATGGTGGCATGAAATATGCCAAAATGGGCCTAGATCAATACTTTGGGATGTCTTCTAAAAAAAAATATATACATGTCAAGGGATATTCAGGGATTCCTGAAAGATATCAGTGTCCCAATGTAACTAGCGCTAATTTTGAAAAAAAGTGGTTTGGAAATAGAAAAGTGCTACTTATACTTATTGCCCTATAACTTGCAAAAAAAGCAAAGAACATGTAAACATTGGGTATTTCTAAACTCAGGACAAAATTTAGAAACTATTTAGCAAGGGTGTTTTTTTGGTGGTTGTAGATGTGTAACAGATGTTGGGGGTCAAAGTTAGAAAAAGTGTGTTTTTTTTTTTCCATTTTTTCCTCATATTTTATAAAAAAAATTATAGAAATTATAAGATATGATGAAAATAATGGTATCTTTAGAAAGTCCATTTAATGGCGAGAAAAATTGTATATAATATGTGTGGGTACAGTAAATGAGTAAGAGGAAAATTACAGCTAAACACAAACACTGCAGAATTTTAAAAATAGCCCTGGTCCTTAAGGGAAAGAAATTGAAAAATGGCCTTGTCCTGAAGGGTTAAGTTAGGGGGTGTTAGGGTTAGTGTTAGACTTAGGTTTAGGGGTTAATAATTTTATTACAGTGGCGGCGATGTAGGGGGGGCAGGATAGGGGTTAATAAACTTATTATAGGTGGCGACGGTGTAGGGGGGGCAGGATAGGGGTTAATAAGTTTAATATAGGTTGCGGTGGGGTCCGGGAGCGGCAGTTTAGGGGTTAAACTATTTATTTAGTTGCAGCGAGGTCCGGGATCGGCAGGATACGGGTTAATAACTTTATTATAGGTGGCGACGGTATAGGGGGGGCAGGATAGGGGTTAATATGTATCATGTAGGTGGCGGCGGGGTCTGGGAGCGGCGGGTTTAGGGGTTAACACATATATTATAGTGGTCGGGCGGGCACAGGGAGCGGCAGTTTAGGGTTAACATATTTATTATATTGGCGGTGGTCTCCGGGGGCGCCGGTTTAGGGGGTAAACACTTTATTTAGTTGCGGCGGTGTAGGGGGGGCAGATTAGGGGTGTTTAGACTCGGGGTGCATGTTAGGGTGTTAGGTGTAGACAGCTCCCATAGGAATGAATGGGATGTCTGGCAGCAGCGAACATGAACTTTCGCTATGGTCAGACTCCCATTGATTCCTATGGGATCCGCAGCCTCCAGGGCGGCGGTTTGAAAACCAGGTACACTGGCCAGAAAAAGTGCCGAGCGTACCTGCTAGTTTTTTGATAACTAGCAAAAGTAGTCAGATTGTGCGGAACATCTGGAGTGACGTAAGAATCGATCTGTGCAAAATTCTACTTTTGCCAGTATCTAGGGCTTGATAACTAAGGCGAATCAGCCTCTCCTCAAATACGCTGCGGAATTCCAGCGTATTTGAGGTAGACGGCTTGATAACTACCCCTCTTTGAGTGCTAATGATGGCTCTGAGCCGTCACAGAGTTTCCCACTCTGGTGCTAATGACGGCTCAGAGCCGTCACTAGCACTCTCCCACCTTGAGGGAGATCTGGGGGCTCCCACCCGCTCCTACCCCTTCACGTTATGCTTGGTGAAGTCACGCGCAATAACGTGATGACGTCACTGCACAACTTTATTTATACTTAACAAAGTATAGGAGCAGGGGGCATGCTGCTTAGAAGCCTGTATCTCAGGCATCTAAGCAGCTACAGACCCACCATTGGAAAGGTAATCACCTAACCTTTCCAACAGTGTAAGTCTTGGGGGTCTGAAGAAATTTTTTTTTAAACATTTTAAAAAATAAATAAAATAAACCTTAAAAAATCTTAGCACCCAGGTGAGAAAGTGCTTAGCACTCAAAGGGTTAAGGGACATGTGCATGTTTCATAGTTCTAACAGAGAGCATACATTTAATAGCTTTCCAATGTACTTCTATAGTCATTTACTTCTTTATTTTGTTATCCTTTGTTGAAATGTAGTTTCTTTCCATGAGAGAATACCTAGATAGTCTCAGAGTGTGCACATGTCTAGAATGATATGGTACAGGTGTTTACAACAATGTATACTATTGTTGCAAACATTATTGGAAACACTACTGCCATACAGTGCTTCTCAAGACACACGTATGCTCGTGAGCCTACTTCAGTATCCTCTCATGGAAAAGAACATAGTTTTATCCAAAGAAGCCCAGAGGAAAAAGTATGGAGTCAGCCACCATTCTATAAAACATCTTATTTAATGGTTTTCAACAGAAAATCTCCCCTGAAAAGAAAACAGAAACCATTCGGTAAACATTGCTGCTGTTGGTAGGAGGAGCTGGAGCACAGTCTGGTTAGAGGGATAGTGAGATCCTCTAGTAATGAGCAGTAACACTTCCTACAATACACTAAATGCAAGCCTGTAAGTGATCCTGCTGTGTGATCACCCTGCACTGTGTTGTATAGATTATATTACATATAAATACAGTGTGTGTGTATAAAACAATATTCATTGTTTTGGGGGTGGAAGTCTTGGTGAGTTCCCACACTTTTTTTGTAGGACTTGACCCATGACAGTGTCTACTAATTAGGCATCTTGAATCAAAAGTACAAGTGTAAACAAAAATAGTACCATAGTTATTGTGCACAGAAATAAAGAATATACTCAAACTAATGAAAATATAGCCATTTTTTAGATGGTCTTTTTTGTTTTGCTTTTTTATGTTATTTTTTACTATGCTAAGTGTGATATTTGATTTTCCTTGTGTGGTTTTAACATTTAAATAATATTTATATGATGAGATATTATGGGGTTGATTTATTACGCAGCGGATGCTGCATCGACGCCCCATCGTTTCTGGTCCGCCAGAAATGGAAGTTAAGAAGCACCAGTCGTAAGACTGAAATCACCCCGATCCGACACGATCGGGAAGATTGATGGCCCTTGCTAGCGACGATTTGCTGCAAGTGAGCAGGGGGCGGCATTGCCTTCTAAATTGTCTTCTAATTTAAAAAAATAAATAAATAAAGATCCAAAATCCTATTTTTTTTTGTATGAACTGATTCTAAATGTGGAAGTATTTGAAATATTAAGGAAATAGTGACTCACTTGCTAGTGTATACCATGTACGCTTGGAGAAATTACACAGAACAGTTTACAATTTGCAATCTGTATGTTTTTTTGTATTTCATAAAAAGTCTTTCTTTCTTCAGAAAAACAACATATAATTTGTGTGGATAATTGAGAACAAGCATTGAAAGTTATGTTTAAATTCAGCGAGTGCAAAAGACTAAAAATAAAAAGGCTTCATCACAGGATTATGTGAAATGATTAAATTGAACAATAACAAAATTTTGGCGCTTTACATGTCTTGTTTTTCCTGTTTTATTCATACAAATATTTCCTTAGAAGGTATAATGAAAAATCCCAGATTTCAAAGCAATCCTTTTACAAATGAAATATACTTTTTTCTTGGTGTCCTGGAAATAGTCTAATTAGCTATTCAGAAAAGCCACTTAGCTGCACACCGTTCATATTTCACTGGTTTAGTTTATACAATGATGTTTAATGTTTAACAGCAGTCACAGGTGATTTTTCTTTAATGAGATTCAATTATAGATTCTGGCAAAATATGATACATTTTAAAGTAATTTATTTTCCCAGAACTGGTGAATAAATAGAATACTGTATGCATGTGATATTTCTAATGTAGTTAAACTATATTTTATTTCCCCAGCTCAACCTGTAAAAATTAAATATTTAGTAAATGTGATTCTTCTTTAACTATCAATTTGAATATGTTTAGTAGCAAGATCAGGTTCTCAGTTGGTAGCAAGAGCTGTCTGGATGTGCTAGTGGGGAGTGGGGACTTGTCTATGACGACAACAGGAATGAACCCCCTCTGTTAGGTAAAGCATTTCCCTTCTTCACCTTAGTAAGATGCACAAACAAAATATGTACTCATATTTTATAATTAATGCAATTATTACTATTACAAGTATTTGTAATATGAATTCACCTTTGTAGCCAATCAGGATAATTAATCACAGCTGATTGCAGAGTGTAGGTGATTAGCTTATTCTCCAACACTATGTCACCATATATACATTTCTTTCCAACCCTTCCTGGGTGGAGGCTGGCTGGTGATTGGATGCCCATCATTCAATCATGATCTGTTTTCTGCAGTGTGCATTGTGAAGGGCATACTAGTAATTCAGCTGTACCAGGCTAGCGGGGTAATTGCTTCAACTTGAACAAGTTGCACTTGTGTTTTCCTTTTGTGGTGACAACACATGCAAGGGTGCTTTTTAGGGCAACCGATAAAACACCACTTGAAATATGAATCCTATTAGTGCTCCCTGCACAATCCATTAAAAGTATAGGATTCACTGAAAATGTCAGCCATGTTAAGATTCTCTGGTAAATACTTTTTTTCCACCTGCTTGTAAAACCAGATTGTGCACTATTCTTAGCGCAAAGTAGCACAAAGGATATGAACCCTCAATTGCGCTTCACTTGTAATCTAGGCCTTTGTTCTTTGTTTTTTTTTTGTTTTTTTATAATCTCATGGTATTAATTTAATCCTCCAATTTGCACTACAAGCTTTTGAATAATTATTGTAATTTTTTAATTTTACCCTGTAAGTCCCTATCTACCCGTGCCCCCCCAGTGGACCATCCATTTCTGTGTTTGGATCAACTGTCAATCAGCGGTAGGGTTGCTATCTTTTATGGAAAATTACAGGCCATGCTCGTTAACAACCATTTGCATAAATAATTTTACAGAATATTTAAGGAATATTTCTAGCGCTGCAAAATCTGTTGGCGCTCTACAAATACCTGATAATAATAATAATAGGAACTTAATCTGCTATGACTGATTTTAAATAATAATTGGTTTGTAATTAGATTCCAACAGATTTACAATATGTTTGACAATGATATCATCTATAGTTAATCTTTATTTTCAACTTTGACCTGATCCGTAAAGGGACAGACTTCTTGAAAAAAGTTATTGTTTAAAAAGATAGATAATCCCTTTATTACCCATTCCCCAGTTTTGCATAACCAACACTGTTGATTACCTTGTATCTTAGCCTCTGCAGACTTCTTCCTTATCTCAGTGCTTTTTAAAAACTTGCATTTTAGCCAACTAGCCCTAGCCCTAGCCCTAGTTCCTGCATAACTCCATGGGAGTGAGCACGATGTTTATCTATATGGCACACATGAGCTAGCACTGTCTGGCTTTAAAAAGCTAATAAAAAGCACTGAGATAAGAGGCTTAGAAAAAGGCAGATTTAAAGGTTATAAAGTATTTTAATATAACAATGTTGGTTATACAAAGCTGGGGAATAAATAGTGAAGGTGTTATCTATCTTTTTAAACAATAAAAATCAAGTAGGCTGTCCCTTTAAAATACCGGCTGGGTGGCAACCTTATTCAACGGCTGTACTGCCTGCACCATTGACAATAAGGAGAGCATTCTCATGTGACTCTAGAAGAAGACAAGCTACACTTTTATAATTAGCTATATCCAGTAAGCTTGAGACAAACCACATACATTTGAAAATCAGCACCTCCATGTGAGTTAAAATATTAAAAAATCACTCTTATCACTCTTATCTCTTATCAACTCTTATCTCTTATCACTCTTATCTCTTATCACTCTTATCTCTTATCTCTTATAAACTCTTATCTCTTATCAACTCTTATCACTTATCTCTTATCACTCTTATCTCTTATCACTCTTATCTCTTATCAACTCTTATCACTCGTATCTCTTATCACTCTTATCTCTTATCACTCTTATCTCTTATCATGCTTATCTCTTATCTCTCTTATCTCTTATCACTCGTATCTCTTATCTCTTATCAACTCTTATCACTCTTATCTCTTATCACTCTTATCTCTTATCAACTCTTATCACTCTTATCTCTTATCACTCTTATCTCTTATCAACTCTTATCACTCTTATCTCTTATCACTCTTATCTCTTATCAACTCTTAGCACTCTTATCTCTTATCACTCTTATCTCTTATCACTCGTATCTATTATCAACTCTTAACACTCTTATCTCTTATCACACTTATCTCTTATCTCTCTTATCTCTTATCACTCGTATCTCTTATCAACTCTTATCACTCTTATCTCTTATCAATCTTATCTCTTATCAACTCTTATCACTCTTATCTCTTATCACTCTTATCTCGTATCACTCTTATCTCTTATCACTCTTATCTCTTATCACTCTTATCTCTTATCACTCGTATCTCTTATCAACTCTTATCACTCTTATCTCTTATCAATCTTATCTCTTATCAACTCTTATCACTCTTATCTCTTATCACTCTTATCTCGTATCACTCTTATTTCTTATCACTCTTATCTCTTATCACTCTTATCTCTTATCACTCGTATCTCTTATCTCTTATCAACTCTTATCACTCTTATCTCTTATCACTCTTATCTCTTATCAACTCTTATCACTCTTATCTCTTATCACTCTTATCTCTTATCAACTCTTATCACTCTTATCTCTTATCACTCTTATCTCTTATCAACTCTTAGCACTCTTATCTCTTATCACTCTTATCTCTTATCACTCGTATCTATTATCAACTCTTAACACTCTTATCTCTTATCACACTTATCTCTTATCTCTCTTATCTCTTATCACTCGTATCTCTTATCAACTCTTATCACTCTTATCTCTTATCAATCTTATCTCTTATCAACTCTTATCACTCTTATCTCTTATCACTCTTATCTCGTATCACTCTTATCTCTTATCACTCTTATCTCTTATCACTCTTATCTCTTATCACTCGTATCTCTTATCAACTCTTATCACTCTTATCTCTTATCAATCTTATCTCTTATCAACTCTTATCACTCGTATCTCTTATCACTCTTATCTCTTATCACTCTTATCTCTTATCATGCTTATCTCTTATCTCTCTTATCTCTTATCACTCGTATCTCTTATCTCTTATCAACTCTTATCACTCTTATCTCTTATCACTCTTATCTCTTATCAACTCTTATCACTCTTATCTCTTATCACTCTTATCTCTTATCAACTCTTAGCACTCTTATCTCTTATCACTCTTATCTCTTATCACTCGTATCTATTATCAACTCTTAACACTCTTATCTCTTATCACACTTATCTCTTATCTCTCTTATCTCTTATCACTCGTATCTCTTATCAACTCTTATCACTCTTATCTCTTATCAATCTTATCTCTTATCAACTCTTATCACTCTTATCTCTTATCACTCTTATCTCGTATCACTCTTATCTCTTATCACTCTTATCTCTTATCACTCTTATCTCTTATCACTCGTATCTCTTATCAACTCTTATCACTCTTATCTCTTATCAATCTTATCTCTTATCAACTCTTATCACTCTTATCTCTTATCAACTCTTATCACTCTTATCTCTTATCACTCTTATCTCTTATCAACTCTTATCACTCTTATCTCTTATCACTCTTATCTCTTATCAACTCTTAGCACTCTTATCTCTTATCACTCTTATCTCTTATCACTCGTATCTATTATCAACTCTTAACACTCTTATCTCTTATCACACTTATCTCTTATCTCTCTTATCTCTTATCACTCGTATCTCTTATCAACTCTTATCACTCTTATCTCTTATCAATCTTATCTCTTATCAACTCTTATCACTCTTATCTCTTATCACTCTTATCTCGTATCACTCTTATCTCTTATCACTCTTATCTCTTATCACTCTTATCTCTTATCACTCGTATCTCTTATCAACTCTTATCACTCTTATCTCTTATCAATCTTATCTCTTATCAACTCTTATCACTCTTATCTCTTATCACTCTTATCTCGTATCACTCTTATTTCTTATCACTCTTATCTCTTATCACTCTTATCTCTTATCACTCTTATCTCTTATCAACTCTTATCACTCTTATCTCTTATCACTCTTATCACTCTTATCACTCTTATCTCTTATCAATCAGATGAATATATTGAGAAACAAATTATTAAAGTCACTGAATTATGAGATCCAATTTAAAATAAAAAGTTTAAAAAAACAAGATACAAAACTACACAATTTACATATAAAGCACGTTTTATGACTATATATATTAATTCTTTAATCAAATATTAAAAAAACGTCTTCTATAGCACAGCTTGGAATGCTGTATATCACATATATGGGCTACCACAGCTCCATAATAGTGTATAACATAGTGCTTGTATATAATATGCTAATTACAGGATTGCAAATGGCATCTGCCATATGTCAAGTTTGCTAACTTGTATTTATAGTACTGTGCAAATGAATTCCACCGTATGCTCACAGAGAGAGCAACATTGTGTGAGAAAATAAATAAAAGTATTATGACACTGAAAATGGACAAAATGAAATATGTATTATAGCATATCATATTCTGTTGCTTCAGGTTTTCTTTATGTTTTTTTTCATTGCAGACATACATATACGTGGGTGTATACTTAACTAAATATATTTTAAAGAAAGACACCATGAACACTGTTTTATTCTTTTTTTACCATTACATTTTCCAAATTCTAACTGCTTCCATGGGTATTAGCAGGAATGTTCGTGTTGGTGGAGGCAAAACAAAAAATAAGTGTCTACGTCATAATGATTTTAGTGCAGACGAATAAATACATCATATACTCATATTTATTACTTTAAAGCAAGTATCTAGAAAGTTAATCCTTTGCAATTTTTCATTAACCATGTAATATCTATTGTGTCATATGGCTCATTGTTTAAATTATTTTAATATTCAATAATTATAATACTTAGAAGTAAATAATACTTTAATGTTTAATAATGAATGAGGCATCTTGAGTGTGTAATAATTTATGTTTTATAGAGTTTCACACCTTCCTTGACACATGTTTAATTTCTGTAAATGTATTGTCTAGAGCAGGGTTCTTCAAACCACAGGTCGGGACCCATTACTGGGTCGCCACATATGGTTTACTGGGTCGCGACTTGTGTGTGTTTTGTAGAAGAGTGTTGTGGTGTGTGCGTGTTATATGAGAATGTGTATGTGGTGTGTGTATGTGTAATATGAGAGTGTGTGTGTTGTGTGTTATATGAGAGTGTGTGTTTTGTATGAGTGGGTGTATGGTGTGTGTGTGTTTTAAATGAGAGGATGTATGGTGTGTTTGTTATATGAGAGTGTTGTATGAGCGTGTGGTGTATGTGTTATATGAGAGTGAGTGTGTTTTGCATGAGAGGGTGTATGGTCTGTGTGTGGTGTGTGTGTTATATGAGAGTGTGTGTGTTGTATGAGAGGGTGTATGGTGTGTGTGTGTGTTTTGTATGAGACAGTGTATGGTGTGTTTGTTATATGAGAGTGTGTGTGTGTTTTGCATGAGAGGGTGTATGGTGTGTGTGTGGTGTGTGTGTTATATGAGAGTGTGTGAGTGTTATATTAGTGTGTGTGTGTTGTAAATGTTATATGAGAGTGTGTGTGTCGTGTGTGTTATATGAGAGGGTGTATGGTGTGTGTGTGTTTTGTATGCGAGGGTGTATGGTGTGTGTTTTGTATGAGATTTTGTGTGGTGTGTGTGTGTTGTTAAGTTTGACTACAATCAGGAATAAAGTACACACACATTTTAATCACTTTGTCAAAAATTGCAGCTATCTTGTTGTATATTATATCAGAAATTTTCAGAGTAAACATAAAAATAGGGTCGCAAAGGTATGTTGTATCATGGCACTGGGTCTTAAGGATAAAAGTTTGAAGAACCCTGGTCTAGATGATTAAGTATTCACCTTTTTTGTCAAATATGTAATATCTAACAGGCTATGTTACTCCTCATTTGAAATAGGAGCTTCTTCCCTCTCTTTTGTCGCTCAAAAGTTGATATACAATGACCATGGGATATCTAGAGAGTCTTATGAGCCCTCATTTAAAAGAGGAGGTTCCCCTATTAACTATGAGGTTTCATATAAGTATATAGATTGAATGTTGGCCTGAGAGAAAGGCATAGTTTCTCCCATATTTATAACTCTAATCTGCTTGTGTAATGGGTTAAGAAGCTGCAGATTTATAAAAGCTGTGTGTATGGGAGGGAAGGGTGATGCTTACTTATAGATTTGAATTACTGCATAGGTACAAACCAACGTAAACCATAAAATATGTATGTTAGAAATGAGTATAACATTTTATTTAACATTATTGACTAGTTAATGCAGGTAACAGATCCCAGAAAAATCACATATATCAAAATGCATAGTACTTTAACAATGTGCATATAATTAATTATCTTTCAACTATGAAGAAATTAATTAAGTACATTTCATTGAGAATATTCTCAAAATGTGTGCTAATGTTTGTGGGAAAAATGTGATTCATAAAAGGATCCTAATTTTCATAACAAATCATCTCTATAAATAGGAAATGTAAAACGGTCATGGTGTACCTTTGTTAATGACATTCCCTTTTCTTTCACAATAGCACGTTTCTACTCACATAGATATTTGCTCAATGCAAAGCTGAAATAGCAAAATGTTTAAACCTCCTGAGGTCTGCTGTTTAAGCTGCACCTTCGCTCACTGATTGACCCACTTCACAGCCACCAAAAATGCTCTCTACGTATACTGTTTTCAGGCCAGTCCATATTCTTGTATGATATGAGTATAAGTGCTAGTTTTATTTCATAATCAAAATTATAGGTTTAACAACAAAAGTTATTTTTCAAAAAGAATATTTCACACATATATATTGCTATATACATAAAATACATTTGAGAAATCCAAAAATATATTTGTAAATATTCTTAGTGATTTATATCAATATAGTAGATTCCAAAAGCCTGATTCCACCATGGCAATCTGCCTTTACCGTAACATTTTAAAATACAATTGTTTGATAAGATATGCAGGAATTCTTAAAAAGAAAAAATATATAACTTCCATTAATAATTTTTTGTTGTTGTTAGCATTCCTTAAGAGAGAGTGTCTAGAGATGTCATAGTGTGTGCCACCCTTTGCCTTTTCAAATGTTACCAAAGATATTCAATGGGATTGTGGTTCAGTGCTTGTGAAGGGAAAGCCATACAAAATTGGCACTACTTGTTCTTTCGTAAACATCAGATAGGGACGGCACAGCTTTTGTGTCTATTATGGTTGTCCTGCTGGAAAATTAAACATCTTCCACCCAACATTAAGTCGAAAGGGATGGCATGTCTATTAAAAAAAGGGTGATGCATCTCTTTGTTTAAAGCATAGTTTATCTTGTGCAATTCACCAACACCAAAATAGGAAAAGCATCTCCACATCTAAACATTTCCTGGATCATATTTATTTGTCGGTTTAACACACTGGCTACTGTCTCCTTGCATAAACTCTGTGATTGCAACAAACTATTTCAACCTTAGATAAGTCAGTGAATAGGACATTTTCCAACCTTCCACTATGACATTTCTGTACTGTTTGGCCCTTGCTAAATGTTTATAATTGCTTTATCAATGAAGAAGTGATTTCAAGACATCTAATCTCACATGAAGTACTTTGCCAGTTGCTGTTTGACTGTGCCTTTTGCTTACTAGGGTTGGAGCTTAAATTGTGGATGCAGATGGAGTTCTATTCCATAATGATGTTAGCTTGACAAACTGGTCTTCTGATGGTGTGGTCATTTTAGGTCTGCCTGGTCTTGCTTTGGGTGAAGATTATTTGATTTTTGAAAATTTCTTGAGTGTGAGTTGCACTGCCCTCTTTTGTCTTAGCTGCAATTTAGTACTGGAAATGTTTATCATCACTCAAGAGTTTAGTGTGTTTTCATTTTTCTTCACTAAGCTCATTTGAGATGATTACAAAATATATTTCAACTAATCTTCTTTCTTTAAAGGTCCTAATAGGAGCACTAGTTGAAGCACTAGCAGGACCATACTAATATAATTAATATAAGATTTAAATTGTTATGTTATAAATACAATTCACATGTGTGCTAGGATGTTGCCCTTTGAATGAAGCATATGGGCTTCAATTGTAAGTGTAGAGAAATCGATGGCATAGGGTGCGTTATTTTGCACACAAAAATAAAACGCAATCTATTGTTAAAAAATGTAATCAAAGCATCTTAACGTGGCCAAAACTGTTTTTAGCGCATGCTATACTTTTAATGGATAGCGCAGAGAGCTCTATTGGCATACTCATTGCACTCATATTACAAGTTGCAAGTTAATCAGCACAATCCAAGATATTGCTTTAAAATGTAGGACTTTTGGGAACTAAAGTAAATGATTATTATTTGCTAATTTGCATTACAATACATATGAAATTCTTTGGAAATAAAGGATTGAAGTTATATTTAGACTTTGAAACAAAGGTTTTGTTAATAAAAAAAAATAGTTTTTGTGACGAAATTAAAGAGATATGGTATATGACAAGGGGTGGGACTGGGGAGGGGTCAAAAGTGGATGCATGTGTGTTGTGTGTATGTTTGTGTGTGTGTGTGTGTGTGTGTGTGTGTATATATATATATATATATATATATATCCATACAGTATATATATATATATATGCACAGTTTTTCATTTAAATACTATAAAACAGAATAAAATAAAGAACTCCTTTACTTAAACAGATATTTTCCATCAGTTTATAGCTCGAACATTATCTGACATAAATTCTACTAAGTGCCTCCATAGATGTGAAGGAATTTGACATGCAGATGTTAGCACATACTAGAATATTGCTCAAGCAATAACAAATACAATTGAGGACAGATTATGAGTGGAGCGCAAAATTGTGCTTTCGCGAGCGTGATATTTGCGTTCCACTCGTAATACCAGCTCACGCAATTGTGGGCTGGTATTTGCAGTGCAGCTCAATGTGAACGCAACCTTGTGCAGCGCAATGAGAAAACACTTCCATAGGCTCCAATGGGAGCCTCGTTCTCATGCCGTGAGACATTCCATGAGAACTATTGCAGCGAAGGGGGTAAGTCACGCAGCAATGGGCAGCAGATTATAAATATATATGTATATGCTTATATAGGTATATATTTATGTGTAAATATGTGTATATGTTCATATAAAAAACAATATATATGTATATAAGCATATACATATATATTTACTGGAAACACACTGTTCGCATAGACCGCATTTTTTCACACCCGCCATTTTAAAACCCTTATAACTGCTTAGTGTGGTTATTTTACCTTCTAATCATGATCTGGATAAACATAGAGATCCTAACCTTGTGCATCCATTTGGTGCCAGTCTCTGTATTGAAAACAGAGCTAAAAAATATTGTTTTCAATGCTACAAAGCAGCAGCTGCTACAGACTGTTATGCTTTTACTTTAATGATCATTCATTTTTAGGCCCCTCATATTCCCAAGACAGAAATGATAGTTCATATAGATTCGAATGATACCTAGCTTCCCTTTTCCTTCTGTCTAGATAATTAAAGGTCCCTTAGGAATGTTTTTGACCTATTGTGGGTTGTCTGTTTTATATAAGCCCTCAACTATGATAATCATTTTTATAAATCTTAAGAGCTGGTGAAAGATTCAGACCTTCCTGATGTTTTAGGCATTTCAGTTTTTTGACAGCTAATGCTGTAACAAAACTTTCTGATTCCAACAGAGTCAGAGATTTAATAACAGTAGTGAAGTGATTTGTGTTCCTTTGTTTAATTTGAGACCATTAAGGTTGCGCTTGTGACCTGATGGAACTGTATATCCTAAAAGATTTCTTAATCGTAGCATGTGAGTTATACCCTGAATTAGTGGTTTGGTAGACAGCAGTTTCTTCAGGCTACAATTTTTCTGTAACTTCAGACTGATTTTTTCACAGACTTTGTAAGCTAATTTGGAGTGGGGCATGGATTCCCCTGAGAGCTCAAGGAAGATTGTCTTTTAATTAATGGGCTCTTCTATTTAATTTTCGGAATATTAGAAATATTGGGCTAGATTACAAGTGGATCGCAAAAATGTTAGCGCTATTAAGTTAACTCAATAGTGCCCCTCCTTTTACGATCTTAGTACAAGTTAAAAGTAAAATGTAAACATGCAAACTACTCAGGCCCGCTAATATCTGGAGGTCAGACAACGAGACCACACAAACTCCTTTTCCCCATAGACTTCTATAGAGCACGCTACAAAAGCCTCTTTTTGCTTTCGCTCAAAAATTGGTATTTAGATTTTCCTTGAAAAATAAACACGTGTTTTACCATTTCCCCAAAATCCTCTTAAGGGGGGGGGGGGGCTCAAAAGAGGGGGGACTGATTTATGAGGATACCTATATCTTAAAAATGGATGATGTTACAGATGTGAAAATTGGTATTTAGATTTTCCTTGAAAAATAAACACGTGTTTTACCATTTCCCTAAAATCCTCTTAGGGGGGGGGGGAAGAGGGGGGCTGATTTATGAGGATACCTATATCTCAAAAACGGGCAATGTTACAGATTTGAAAATTGGTATTTAGATTTTCAAAGAAAAATAAACATGTTTTTTTACCATTTTCCCCAAAATTCTCTTAATGGGGGCTCAAAAGAGGGGGGCTGATTTATGAGGATACCTATATCTCAAAAATTGGTGATTTTACAGATGTGAAAATTGGTATTTCGATTTTCCTTGAAAAATAAAGAAACAAGTGTTTTACAATTTCTCCAAAATCCACTTAAGGGGGGGGTCAAAAAAGGGGGGATGATTTATGAGGATACCTATATCTCAAAAACGGGCAATGTTACAGATTTGAAAATTGGTATTTAGATTTTCAAAGAAAAATAAACATGTTTTTTTACCATTTTCCCCAAATCCTCATAATGGGGGTCAAAAGAGGGGGGGGGGCTGATTTATGAGGATACCTATATCTCAAGAACCGACGATGTTACAGACATGAAAATTAGTATTTCGATTTTCCATGAAAAATAAAGAAACAGGTATTTTACCATTTCCCCAAAATCCACTTAAGGGGGGGGGGGTCAAAAGAGGGGGGATGATTTATGAGGTTACCTATATCTCAAAAAACAAAGATGTTACAGATGCAAAAATTGGTATTTAGATTCTCCTTGAAAAAGTGATATGTAGGGTTGTACTCACTTCTGTTGTATACTAGTTAGTGAAAACAAAATATAGTGTGGAGTACACAAACGTATACCACACTCTTAGGGGGCGCTTTCTGATAGCTATAGCACCAAAGACAAAATAGAACAATCAATCAGAATAAAACAATCAATCAGAAAGTCAAAATCAGAAAATATATTGTGAATAATGGCAAATGTAGATAAATGTCCATACAAACAATCTTGAAAAAGGAGGCAGCTCTCTGTTATAGGACGGTCATCCTGGTATATCGTGGTCTAAGGGAAGAAAGGAACAGAGGTACCTAGTAACGTCAAGGCACATAAACACAGAACCGACAAGATAAAATATACTCACAAATGAGGCGCACCCAAATTGTGCTATTGTGGCAGACTGGAACTTAAGCAGTGGTCCAGCTCACTGATCGCCGCCAGCTCAACTTCAGATCCAGAAAATCCTTGAGAGGGCCTGTTAGTTAAAGCCTGGAGGGACAACAATAAGGCACAAACATAGCCCAGTAGCGTTTGAACCAAGGAGATAGAAAGACTATAAAGTTGCACTTACAGTAAGCAAAGCACCTCCAGGTGCAATATCAGCAGTACTGGGACCTCTCAGCTGCCCAGTGGACTGTAGAATCCCAAAGGCAAGATAATGAATGTCCCAAATAAGAAAAAATGAACTGGAGAGTGTATATGCCCCCAGTGAGAGCAAAAAATGGATGGTAGCAAGTGTATATTTAAAATACTTTTTTAAAAACAAGCAATGCGTTTCTCAGCCACCCCCTGCGGTGTATATTTAAAATACTTTTTTAAAAACAAGCAATGCGTTTCTCAGCCACCCCCTGCGGTGGCTGAGAAACGCGTTGCTTGTTTTTAATAAAGTATTTTAAATATACACTTGCTACCATCCATTTTTTGCTATAGCCTGAAGAAACAGCCCTGCGGTGGCTGAGAAACGCGTTGCTTGTTTTTTATAAAGTATTTTAAATATACACTTGCTACCATCCATTTTTTGCTCTCGCTGGGGGCATATACTCTCTCCAGTTCATTTTTTCTTATTTGGGACATTCGTTATCTTGCCTTTGGGATTCTACAGTCCACTGGGTGGCTGAGAGGTCCCAGTACTGCTGATATTGCACCTGGAGGTGCTTTGCTTCTTGTAAGTGCAACTTTATAGTCTTTCTATCTCATTGGTTCAAACGCTACTGGGCTATGTTTGTGCCTTCTTGTTGTCCCTCCAGGCTTTAAGTAACAGGCCCTCTCAAGAATTTTCTGGATCTGAAGTTGAGCTGGCGGCGATCAGTGAGCTGGACCACTGCTTAAGTTCCAGTCTGCCACAATAGCACCATTTGGGTGCGCCTCATTTGTGAGTATATTTTACCTTGTCGGTTCTGTGTTTATGTGCCTTGACGTTACTAGGCCATGTTTGGCGCCTCTGTTCCTTTCTTCCATTAGTATACTAGTTAGTACCAGATATACCCCCGGACCTTAACATACCCCCCTGAATTCTTAAAGGAAGACAGACACAGATATAGAGGTAAATTAAAAGGTCACTTTATTAATTGAATGAAGGTGAATTAGTATGTCAATGAGTCCCCTGACTAAACCCTAGTAATTGCGGCAATACTTTAGTTAGAAAAAAGGGGCCACGCTCCCTTAGCCAGTATCAGGTGCTTGAATTATACCGCACCAAACGCTGCATTGTACATGTGAAAAAACGGCTCTGTATTGTACATGTGAAAAAACGGCTCTGCCGACAGAGCCACTGAACTGTAGTTTGCATAACACGGTCAACCCATGCACCAATACAGCCCAAAAATTACTGCCCACTCTAAAAAAAACCCGGAGGGGACAATTTTTTTGACACCACCCCATGGATGTTACACCACTGTATCTTGCTAATAACATTTATTTACCATGGTTGCATGGTTATACACCTGTGAGCCATTCCCAGTCAACACCTTGTCATATACCATATAAACCCTTTTTATACAATTATTTTATAATTATTTATATATATTTAATTTGAGTGCAATATATATACATACATATACAAAAAATACTATTTTTTCCTGGGCTCATTAGCCATTTTTCCACACTCAAGAAAGATAAAAAGTGTTATTTATTTATTTCAATACCAATGGCACCAGGCACACTTACTCATAATGGAATGTTTTCATTTACAATAAACGCTAAAATGAGATTAACTAAATTAAACATTGTTAATAATGAAAAGGCAGAAAAGTTAACCAATTATTTATCTTTAATATAGTAATGTTTTTAATAAATACTGGTAAAAATCCCCAAATCCAGTATTCCACTTCTTGTGTCTTTGATTTAGTTTTTGTCTTCTAAAATGCAAATGCTAGTTTATCTTTATTTAAAACAGCAACTATTACCTTTCTGATTACAGTACTGTACTATTATTCTAAAGGTACTTTGTATGCAAAAGTATTAAAAATGATAAAACTATAGAGGGATGGAAGAATTTGCCTATCTCCCTCACAGGACGTGTTAATTTGGTTAAAATGGTAATTTTACCACGAATCCTATACCCCCTTCTAATGTTACTTTTTTTTAATTACTAAGAAGGATATGGCTCTATATACTCAAACCCTTTCGAAATTCTTGTGGAAGGGAGGTAGACCTAGAGTTGCACTCACAAAATTATATGTGCACTCTTCACACGGTGGACTGGGTCTGCCCAATCTGAAATTGTACAACTGAGCAACACTCAATCGCCTCATGCTAGACTGGCAACTAAAAACAAGGCACTTCTATACACCCGAATTAGAAAGGCATGCTCTGGGGGGGTTTGACCTCCCATTCCTACCCTATGCCCTGCCTAATAGCTTCCCTGCCAAGGTTAGGGATAGCTTTCTCTACAAAGACATACTGAGGGCTTGGCGTCTAGCCCTTGGACACATCGGTCGTTGCTGTGTCTTTTCTAGAATGATCCCACTGCGCAACAATACCTGTTTCCCTCCTGGAATGGACACCTCTCTGTTTGTCAGGTGGGAGGCCGGGGGGTTATGATCTGTAGGAGATGCTCTGGATCTCTCTAGAAAGTGTATTAAAGCCTTTGCTGAACTGCAGACTCAATTCGGACTACCGAGGGTACATTTTTATGCTTACCTCCAGATGAGGCATTATTTTGACCAGCTAATTAGGGACGACCCACAATTCTGGGTTCCACACGCATTTGCTAGGTCAGTGACCTCATTCAAAATGGGAAACTTCACAATCTCAGGGATTTACAGAACACTACTAAGTCATTTAGAATCTAAAAACTTAGTCTTGCTAAAAAACAAATGGGGCAGAAATCTGGAAAGGGAGGACTTATCAGAGCTAATTCAACAGAGCGTAGAGACTGTTCAGAGAGCAACACTATCCATGACCCTTAGAGAATCTCAGACTAGAATGCTACATAAAGATTACATTATCCCACGAAGACTATCTAAATGGAGTCCAGGGGTAGTAAACGAGTGTAGCAAGTGCAAAATGGGCGACCCAGATTTTCTACATTACTTCTTTGGTTGCCCGCGGATTAAGCAATTTTGGGGTAAGGTTGCTTTTTGGATCACTAAAGCCATTAAACTCAGGGTTCAGTTAGAAGTGGAACAAATCTGCTTTTTGGAGTGGAAAGAGCAAAGTCCCAGGGATGTCCCTTTACTTACTACCATAATTTTAATCGCTAGAAAGGTCATACTTCGGGTCTGGACAGAGAACGCTGCCCCCGCCTTCAGCACATTTAAACACAAATTACACAAGCAATTGCTCATTGAGCAGTTGGACACTAGGATGGACACTAATAAAAGACTTAAACACTTCATAAATAAGTGGCGGAAATACATTTGGACATTGAGTCTTGATTCACAAAGACAAATACTAACTCCCTTCGCACATACTGAATACATGCTGACAGCCTCCCTGAGGGGTGAGTGGGGATTCCTATATCAGACACAACACGTTGAGAGGGGAGGGAGAGAGAACATTGCGATTTAGTGCTTATAACCCACCCCCCCGTTCCAACCACCTCCACCCTCTTCCCCCCCTTTTTTTTTTTTTTTTTCTTACAAAGCAGGACTCAAGGTTGACACACTCCATGACAAAGAACCAGCCACTATCTGGCTGAATAATTTATATTTGTTAGTTAAATTCTATGTGAAATTACGATGATAGCTTAATTCTCTTTTTGTTTTTTTAACTCCATAAGGAGTGAAAGGAAATGAGGGCAAGGGAAAAGAGGACTGAGAACCCGATTTAGAGCAATATTTTTAGGTTTATAACAAGTGTACAAATGTTAATTCAATCTCACTTATTCTGTTTTGTATATGAATGGGCTTTCTGTAACATGTTGCTGCAAACTTGCCTGTAACCTTTCTTTTGTCCTCAATAAAAACAGTATTTAAAAATAAATTAAAAAAAATTGATAAAACTGTCTGCAGGTTGCATATATAAGATGTAATTTGTAACTTTACATGTATCTATTACCTATATCACATTAGCTCTCATACCCTCTGCAAAGTATCCTACTTTACATATGCGAATATACAAATATTCTAAAATATATTGTGACAGGGTGAGGGAAGGTGTGTACATTAGCAGGCGCTTAGAGAGAGCAATTTTCCCCTGCAAGTAAAGAGTTAAATCTCTTGGGTCAGTTTCACAGTTGCTCTCTGTTAAGTTAGCTCAGGCCTTTATAAGCAGCTATGTAGGTATAGTATGTGTCTCAGGGAGTAGGCTGTTTTTACAGAGTGAATGAGAGGCTGGAGACCAGTTAGCATGGCAGACTGCCTGTAAAGAGACACACCGGTGAGACAAACTTTGTTTTTGTATTCTGCTTATGCCATTTCTATGAAGTACTAAACTGGGTTCCGCTTAGCTGACTAGTTTAACATTAGTAAGGGAAATTATATGTATAGTAAGGCTCCTGACAGGAGTAGGCTTTTTATTTGTGTGCTTTGTTTTGCTGACTGCTTTGAAGTTGCTGTATTTAAAGAGACAGTGCACCTATTATGTTAAAATACAGTTACTATGCCATTGAGACTGTTCTTCCAGTGACCATACCACAAGGTGGTGGCAGCGGTGGGATTTGTGAATGGTGCCAAGTTTCATGAAGTGGAAACCTTAAAGTAACAGTACCTGCCAAACATGGAGGAAAATGTAAAAGCTCTGCTACAAGCTTCCACAGTACAGCATGAAACAAGCTGACAGGCTGCAGCCTCTCTAGCAGCTCAGCAGGAGTGTAACAGGCTTATGGCTATGCAACTTGGGGCCTTGAGTGAGGCTCAAAAAAAGGGACCATGAAATACTGAAAGAGATTGCAGGCTGCATTACTACCCAGGGACTGTCGGCACAAACAGGAGCTGTAAGCAGGATACAGGCTAGCTGCTGCCTACAGAAAATGATGCCAGAGGATGATGTAGAGGCCTATCTGTTGGCGTTTGAATGCACAGCCACCCATGAGACCTGGCCACCTGAACAATGGGCAGGAATAATTGCTCTCTTCCTCCTTGGTGAGGCCCAGAAGGCTTATTATGATCTAGAAGAAGGGGCTGCTGCTGATTACACCAAACTAAAGGCTGAAATACTAGCCCAAATGGGTGTGATAACTACAGTCCGAGCCTAACGTTTCCATAATTGGTGTTTCAATGAGGGAAAGGCTCCTCGATCACAGACGTTTGATCTGATTCATCTGGCATGAAAGTGGCTCAGACCAGAGGGGCAAAGTCCTTCACAGATCGTGGAATCCCTAGTAATTGACAGATATCTGCGAGAACTTCCATGCGGCCTCCGTAACTGGGTTGGACAAGGAAACCCTACTACATATGATGCCATGGTGGCGCAAGTGGAAAGATACTTATCTGCCAAAGACCTAGAGAAAGCATCTGTTGTGCCATCCAAGGCTGGATCAGACACTTTCAAGACTAAGTCACTTAGTAATATTCAGAGGCCTGGTGTCAGAAAGGCAGAGTCTGAAATCAGTTCTGGGACAGAAACACATCCCTGGAATGCAGAGAGAAACTATGCCTTTGCAAAGCAAGAGCATTTAGGAAAAACACGATTACCTGTTTTGAGTGTGGTGGAAAGGGGCATATCAAAGCAAGATGCCTGAATATGTCAGAACCGATGCATTGTGGACTAGGAGAAAATCCCTCAAACTTTTGTGGACTGATATGCCTAGCAAGCATGGTTGAAGGTGTACCTACTTTCAAATTTTCAGTCAGTTTAAATAATAAAGACACTGATGCTTTGGTGGACTCTGGCAGTCCTCTGACCTTGGTGTCAGGAGACTTGGTTGAACCTTCTCAACTGAGAAAACATAATACAATGGGGGTGTTGTGTATCCATGGGTGCACTGTACAATATCCCACTGCTAAAATAGAGGTTTTTGTTATGTGTAGAGAAGTAAAAATCTCAGCAATGGTTGTACCTCGGTTGCCATATCCATTGGTCATATGAAGAAATTTTCCTGAGTTCTATTTCCTAATTCATTCTCAATTGTCCTGTAAACAGGAAAAAAACAAAAGGTGATGCAGAGGACAAAAGCCCCCATGAAATGTTTCCCTTCACCCATCTTGAGTTCTTTCTAACCCATCCAAAAAGAGGTAAAACCAAAAGGGAATGCCGGCATTGCCGGTATAAATTTAATAAAACTTTATCTGAAGTTTTGTTAAATGAAAGGGGAAAACGTTCTAGCAAAAGTGTGGCAACCCAGTGTACTGAGTCAGAGATATTAGAAGAATATCAACAACCTGTTACTGATAAAGAAAGAGTGACTAGTGAGAGTGACCCCTGTATTTTGGATATTTCTAATATTAGCTTTGGGTGTGACCAGACAAATGATCCATTATTACAAAATGCAAGGAGTAGAGTGATAGACGTAAATGGAGTACTAGTGTAGGGCCAAACAAAGAATTTGTATCCATAGTTCATCCTCAAGAATGACCTTCTATACAGAGTAACCTCAGGAGAAGGTCAGGAGGTTGAGCAGCTTGTAGTACCGTCATCTCATACTAGGAAGGTACTATTTTTTGCCCATTCGCATCTTTTGGGGGGACACTTGGAGGTGGAAAAAACACAGGAAAGGGTCCTAAGAAGATTTTTTTGACCTGGGGTGTATGAGGAAATAAAGCGTTATTGTGCCTCTTGTCCAGAATGTCAGTTGTCATCCCCAAAGCCAAAACTAAGGGCCCCACTTATACCTCTCCCAATTGTTGATGTTCCCTTTGAAAGGATAGGCATGTACCTCGTAGGTCCCTTGGAGAAATCAGCTTGAGGTCACCAGTATATTTTGGTTATTCTAAACTACGCCACTCGATATCCCGAAGCCATACCACTATGTAAAGCTACAGCTATGATATAGCTAAAGAGTTGGTACAAGTGTTTTCACGGGTGGGAATTCCAAAAGAAATACTCACTGACCAAGGGACACCTTTTGTCTCATGGCTTATGAGGGAGCTATGTCAATTGTTTAAGATACAGGCTTTAAGAACTTCAGTATACCACCCTCAGACAGATGGGTTAGTAGAAATATTTAACCGCACCCTTAAGTTCATGTTAAGGAAGGTTGTTAGTAGGGATGGTAAGGATTGGGACATACGTCTTCCCTATTTGTTGTTTGCAGTCTGTGAGATTCCTCAAAGTTCAACAGGCTTCTCCCCATTTGAACTTTTGTATGGCAGGCATCCTAGGGGTATGTTAGACATTCTTAAAGAAACTTGGGAAGAACAAGAGGTCCCAGGAAACAATGGGCTGCAGCACGTTGAGCAAATACAGGAACATATGGCTCATGTTGTTCCCCTTGTCTGCCAGCATATGGAGAAAGCTCAGGGAACTCAAAAACATAACTATGATCAGAGTGCTACACAGAGACAGTTTCAGGCAGGTGATCGAGTAATGGTTTTAGTCCCAACAGCTGAGAGTAAGCTTCTAGCTCGTTGGCAGGCTCCCTATGAAATTATAGAAAAATTAAGCCTTGTGAATTACAAAGTCAGACAGCCTGAGCGCCATAGAAAAGAACAAATCTTCCATGTTAATCTTTTAAAATTATGGAGAGACAGAGAGGCTTGTATAGCTGTAATGGAAAAAATAAGAGTTAACTCCATGCACTTAGAAACTTCGGTAGGATTTTCCCCAGAGCTCACACCCAAACAAGCAGAGGAAGCTTAAGAAATGGTAGACAGGAATAGGGATGTCTTTTCACCTATGCCAGGTAGAACTAGTGGTATAATTCATGACATAATCACGGAGCCTGGGATAACCCTTAAGATAAAATCATATAGAATACCTGAAGCCAGAAGGGAAGCTGTAAAGGGAGAAGTTAGAAAAATGCTTGAGCTTGGGGTGATTGAGGAGTCTCACAGTAACTGGTCTAGCCCAATTGTGTTAGTACCCAAACCTGATGGCTCTATTAGGTTCTGCGACGCTTTCAGAAAGCTAAATGAGATATCAAAGTTTGATGCCTACCCTATGCCGCGGGTAGATGAGCTTGTAGAAAGACAAGTCAAGGCCAGATTTCTCTCAACTTTGGACCTCACTAAAGGTTATTGGCAGATACCGTTATCTGAGCGCTCTAGAGGGAAAATGGCCTTTGCTACTCCAGATGGCTTGTTTCACTATAAGGTGATACCTTTTGGTTTGCATGGAGCTCCAGCAACATTTCAACAGTTGATAGATAAGTTACTCAGACCTCATGCACAATATGCTGCTGCATATTTGGATGACGTCGTAATACACAGTCCAAATTGGAATTCTCATCTTCAAAAAGTATAGGCTGTAATTGAAACTCAGGGTGAGGTAAGGTGTGTACATTAGTAGGCGCTTAGAGATAGCAAATTTCCCCTGTAACTAAAGAGTTAAATCTCTTGGGTCAGTTTCACAGCTGCTCCCTATTAAGTTAGCTAAGGCCTTTATAAGCAGCTATCTAGGAATAGTATGTGTCTCAGGGAGCAGGCTGTTTTCCCAGAGTGAAAGAGAGGCTGGAGACCAGTTAGCATGGCAGACTCCCTGTAAAGAGACACACCAGTGAGACAAACTTGTTTTTGTATTTTGCTTATGCCATTTCTATGAAGTACTAAACTGGGTTCAGGTTAGCTGACCAGTTTATCATTAGTAAGGGAAATTATATGTATAATTAGGCTCCTGACAGGAGTAGGCTTTTTATTTGTTTGCTTTGTTTTGCTGGCTGCTTTGAAGTTGCTGTATTTAAAGAGACATTGCACCTATTATGTTTAAAGATTTTGTTTTTCTCTGAATAAAACTGTTTGAAAATAAAGTTTCCACACCATTGAGACTGTTCTTCCAGTGACCTTAACACAATATATTTTAAAAACCTAACTATACCAAAATCCAAACCTTTTCTATTCACAAGCAGTTTGGATAAAGGGTTTTGTAACTGTATTATATCTCTTTATTTAAATATAGAATATATAAGTATAGAATAACTGCTTAATTAATACTACAGTTTAAAGAAAAAATAAGTTAAAAAATGTGTATCATGACATCCTACATTTTTTTTATTTCAGAATGAAACTTCACGAAAACAGCAAGATGATGCTCTTGATATAGCTCTTGACGATCCAGATGCTAATGCTGCTGCTGCCAAAATACAAGCAGGTTTTCGTGGGCATATGACAAGAAAGAAGATGAAATCGGGGGAAAAAGAACTCAAAAACAAAGACGCTGGCAGGACAAGTGGTGACAATGAAGGTGACTAAAGAAAAATAGAACAAGGTAAATATTTTCTTTATTTAGTCTGTATTTTTGCTTTGATCAGAGTTTAACCCCTCTAGGACCGACCAATCCGTTCAAGTCCCAGTCGTAAACGAATAAAGTAAAATTAAGTACATTACAGTCCCTGCGATCATGTGCTTCAAAACCGGCACTGATTGGCTTCTGGGGAACTGCCTGAATTGCTAGGCACATCCCCCAGTCAGATGAACCGCAGTTTAGTTTTAGTATAGAGCAGGATGCCACAAAAGTTAGGATGTTCCATACCATTCTAAAGGCATTTAAGCCTATCGCTTTTAGGACAGCATGGAACGTCCTAATGGTGTCAAGTGGTTAAAGGGCAATGTTTATTTTATTTATTTTTGGTAAGATTTTTTTTAGAAATGTTGCTGGTCCTAAAACGTTTTAGGTACAGGGGAGTTCCCTGGGCTGAACAGAGGAGTTCCCAGGGTTTATCTAAATCTCTCTCACAATTCTCATGATATTCTTTAAGCATTTTACATCTGTAGATCTCACAGATTTATCTCACCAGCTGTATGCAGTTGAAGTTTGCTCTAAATTCACAACACCTTAACTGTCAGAAAAGTAATGTGTACTAGACTAGAAAGAAATGCAAGTTAAATTGTAGTCAAAACATCTCAGTTTAATTGGTATTTGTTGCAAACGGAAACTTTATATCATTGCTAGGTGCTTCTTTGAGATTCTCTACCCCAGGGAACTTTGTTAGTTTTAGGAGTGAGCTCTCTGGGACCTTTAGGTTCCGCCCTTTTTCTTAAAGAATTCATTGAGTTTAACCCTTGTGAAGTCTGCACTATAATTTCTCTCTGAGCTGAAAAATGTATTGTCATACAGTGCAAACAACTAAGGATGCATGTATTAATATATTGTTGGTCTGTTTGGTGCAGCCATGATGCATGTGATTTAGATCTTTCTAACCAAGTGATTGTCATTCAAGATATTGGTGCTTCCTGTTGCATTACAGAACTGAGGGTATCATCAGTGGCAATTTTTATAATGAAAAAATTGCATGGTA
>NC_069506.1:100775718-100783218 GCF_027579735.1 Bombina bombina
GGGCTAACAGTTACATTTCTATCACAATTATGCAATTGCCAATAAACATAATATTGTTAAAGGTAAGAGAATGTTAGTTTTATAGAAAAACAAAACATTTGTTACTAAACTCCATATCTATATTTTGCCGTTGTGATTTCCATTTTCTCTTGTTTACTGCAGATTTACATAAGAACATTTTGTGCACCACCCAATATCGTCAGACTATACAATAGAGATGGCAAATCTAGATCATATAGTCATATAGACATCTAAAATGTTTTAAAGAAAAAAAGGTTATCCTGGATCCAAACTTGAATAGAAAGTGAAGTTTATTTCGAAATAATCACAGGAACAGGGTGATAGACTGATCTTACGCATTTCGGCATACTGCCATTATCATAGACCTTGCATAATAATAGTCTTCACACGTTAAAAAGGGAACACTAATACATTACTGGTTAATGGGTTACACCCCCCTTATTTTTAACTCTTTATTCATCACACAATGATAGCAATGTAGTTAAATATATTTTGATGTACATAAACATCTTATCCATAAATAGTAAGTTGACAAATTAGAAGTAGAATCATTGAGAAAACAATAATACAAAGTTAATTACACCCTATGTAATTCTATATTTAATAGTATACCTAAAGAAACTTTTAAAGATAACAGATATATGAGTACATGATTCAAAGATTGTAAGTAATCCACAATATACAAATTCTAAATCCCTAAAAACTAGTGCTAATGGTGTATTTTATTATTAATACATTTTCCACAAAAAAAATCCAATGTCCCTAGGGACTATTACCAATGATTTATCATATAAAATTCTGAATTAAACCCCTTAGGAATTTGTGTAGACAGTATAAAAATCCAGAAAACCTCCTGGCTTGATAAAAGTCTATCCCTGTCACCACCACAATTGGGGGTTCTGATGGTTTCAATAGCTCTTCGTCTGAATGTACTCATGTTTTTTTGTTCAAATAAACACCTAGATTATGAGTTTGGCGTTAGCCTTAAAAAGCAGCGTTGAGAGGTCCCAACGCTGCTTTTTTCCTAACGCTGGTATTACGAGTCTGACGGGTACAGGCTCACCGCTCACTTTTCTTCCATGACTCGAGGCTATCGCAAATCCCCTTACGTCAATTGCGTATCTTATCTTTTTAATGGGATTTGCCTAATGCCGGTATTACGAGTCTTGGAAGAAGTGAGCGGTAGACCCTCTCCTGTCAAGACTCCTACCGCATTTAAAAGTCAGTAGTTAAGAGTTTTATGGGCTAACGCCGGAACATAAAACTCTTAACTAAAGTGCTACAAAGTACACTAACACCCATAAACTACATATAAACCCCTAAACCGAGCCCCCCTCCCACATCACAAACACTAAAATAAGTTTTTAACCCCTAATATGCTGACCGGACATCGCCGCCACCTACATTATACCTATGAACCCCTAATCTGCTGCCCCTAACATTGCTGACACCTACATTATATTTATTAACCCCTAATCTACCACCCCCAACGTTGCCGCCACCTACCTACAATTATTAACCCCTAATCTGCCGACCGGACATCGCCTCCACTTTAATAAATGTATTAACCCCTAAACTGCCGCACTCCCACCTCGAAACACTAGTTAAATTTTATTAACCCCTAATCTGCCCCCACCAATGTCACGACACCTACCTACATTTATTAACCCCTAATCTTCCGACCCAACGTCGCTGCTACTATAATAAATGTATTAACCCCTAAACCTGTCTAACCCACCCCCTAACTTAAATATAATTTAAATTAAACAAAATTAATTTAACATAATTAAATAAATTAATCCTATTTAAAACTAAATACTTACCGATAAAATAAACCCTAAGCTAGCTACAATATAACTAATAGTTACATTGTAGCTAGCTTAGGATTTATATTTATTTTACAGGCAACTTTGTATTTATTTTAACTAGGTAGAATAGTTATTAAATAGTTATTAACTATTTAATAACTACCTAGCTAAAATAAGTACAAAATTACCTGTAAAATAAATCCTAACCTAAGTTACAATTACACCTAACACTACACTATCATTAAACTAATTACCTAAACCACCTACAATTAATTACAATTAAATTAAATAAACTAAATTACTAAAAAAAACTAACTAAATTACAGAAAATAAAAAAGAATTACAAGAATTTTAAACTAATTACACCTAATCTAATCCCCCTAATAAAATAAAAAAGCCCCCCAAAATAAAAAAAATGTCCCTACCCTATACTAAATTACAAATAGACCTTAAAAGGGCCTTTTGCGGGGCATTGCCCCAAAGTAATCAGCTCTTTTACCTGTAAAAAAAAAAAAAATACAATACCCCCCCCAACATTACAACCCACCACCCACACACCCCTACTCTAAAACCCACCCAATCCCCCCTTAAAAAAACCTAACACTAACCCCCTGAAGATCACCCTACCTTGAGCCGTCTTCACTCCGCCAGGCACAAGTGGTCCTCCATACGGCAGAAGTCTTCATCCGATCGGGGCAGAAGAGGTCCTTCAGACGGTAGAAATCTTCATCCAGGTGGCATCTTCTATCTTCATCCTTTCAAAGCGGAGCGGGTCCATCTTCAATCCAGCCAACACGGAGCATCCTCTTCAAACGAAGTCCTAACGAAGAATGAAGGTTCCTTTAAATGACGTCATCCAAGATGGCGTCCCTTGAATTCCGATTGGCTGATAGAATCCTATCAGTCAATCGGAATTAAGGTAGGAAAAGTCCTATTGGCTGATGCAATCAGCCAATAGAATTGAGCTTGCATTCTATTGGCTGATTGGAACAGCCAATATAATGTGAGGTCAATCCTATTGGCTGATTGGATCAGCCAATTGGATTGAACTTCAATCCGATTGGCTGATTACATCAGCCAATAGGATTTGTCCTACCTTAATTCTGATTGGCTGATAGGATTCTATTAGCCAATCGGAATTCAAGGGACGCAATCTTGGATGACGTCATTTAAAGGAAACTTCATTCTTCGTTAGGACTTTGTTTGAAGAGGATGCTCCGTGTCGGCTGGATTGAAGATGGACCCGCTCCGCTCCTACACTCAGACACCAACAAAAGCACAAAGACATTAACACAGACAACTACAGAAACACTCACTGGAGATAACGTTTCTGCACATTAGATTTGGTTAAATGCAGGATTTAGGCTTGTTTGTATGTATTTCAAAATGAAGTCAGCTGTAGTGTAAACTGAACAGTGTTAAGTTAACATGTCTCATTTCAAAACTGAGCAATCTTAGCCTGAGAGTATAACATTTTATGCAGATGTAAAAATCTTAGATAACATGCCTCCTGGCATCTGGAAAGTCCTTGTATAAAGGAGCAGTAAACTGGAATGGAATATATATATATATATATATATATATATATATATATATATATATATATATATATATATATATATATATATATATATATATATATATATATAAATAAAAAAAAAATTATATCTGCCAAAAGGGCATTTACCATTTGTGTATTGAGGAGGAAACATTTTTGCATGGTTTTAAATATAGAATTTCTATAGCATTGTCAAATAATCATAAATACACTGCTGTATTTTGCTAAAAAAAAATGTGTTTTTATGGACCCCTGGCCCCACCATACAACTAACACACTAAAGTTACAATCTGAAATTGCACAAAGAAATAAAAAATATTTACAAAGTCCTGCTCTGCAAATGATAGTGATCTGCCATCTGACTCAGACACACACTGTACAAACTGAAGTGCCAAGTCTGTCTAACACTGTGCATAGTGGTTTAGTGGAGACTCAGAAATCCTTTCAAATGCTAATGCTTTACTCCTTGTAATGGCATTTCCCACGCTCAATAGCCCTCTGCTGAAGCACCCTCTGGTGGCTTCCAAAATGTAAATAAAAAATATATATATTTTTTTAAATAATAGTTGTGCTTGCCTTTCACACCCTGATGGCGGCTCTATGTGATACTCTTACAAATAATGTCATTTGTAAATCCATTTTAAGATGTAATTAAAAAAAGTATTTTAGAGCATCTAAACTCATACTATGAGGTATGCTAGAGTAAAGAGCAGTTACATCTACTGTGAGCCAAATATGAATTCTCTGACCACTCTATATCTTTCATGAGTGTTAAAACATGCTTGGTATACTTATATAGTTGGTTAAGCTTAATTACAATAGGCTGTAGTGTCAAGCGATTCTGACAGTGGCTCCAACAGGAAGCCAATTCCTAAAACTATTGGGCCTTTTACATTGTCTAAGGCTCTGTGTACCTTTGACAGATGATGTAAAATAGGGGTTACCGGATTTTCAACATACAGATACTTGGCAGTATCCTCATTGATAATACCCAAATATATGCCATCATCTATAATATGTTCTAGTTCCTTTTGATATCTCTTTACTGGATTTCTGGCTAAAACCATATAAGTATTGATGTCATTTAATTGGCTCCCTGCTTCATTAATATATCTATCAAGAACCTGTCAGGGTGCCAGGAATCAGAATGAGACGAGAAGTGCAAAAATAATCACACCTTTATTAATAGCAAAAAATAATAAAAAGTCCACAAGTCAAATAACAAGCCAGGAGTCAAAACCAGAGCTGGTAGTCAGAGGAGCCGAGTCAGGAGCCAAAGCGGATAGTCAGACGAGCCTGAATCAGGAACAAGGAAAACAGCAGAGTCAGGAGCAAGCCAGGGATCAGGAACCAGGAAGGAAGTCAGGCAGCCAGGTAATACACAGGAACTCTCACAAACAGGTCTGAGACAACGCAAAGGCAAAGCATACTGAACAGAATCCCTTTAAATAATAAGTGATGACATCACAATTCTGGGACTGCATCCTGTCTCGCACGGATGATGCACACCAGTCTGGCCATAAAAGGAAGTGCAGGAAATGAGCAGCATCCCCCACAATGCACCATAGTCAGCAAGAGAGGTGAGTGACATGGCTGCCAGCAGCACATGGCAAACAAAACAGGGAAAAAACCCTGACAGAACCACCACATTCCCACCCTTGTCAGATTGTCTAATTACTTCAGATTGGTTATCTTGTAAAGAGATTATAGCATTTTTCTCTAACCTGGACAAGTTAGATGGGCTGGTGGTTCTAGAATGATTCAATAAAATTAGTTCTTCAATAACTAATACACTTCCATAAAATAATACTAATACATTACCATAAAAGGTGAAGGTGAAGATGTCTCACTACACGATCTTGGATCATGGATTAGAGAGACCCACATTTTCCTCACTCTTTGTTCTTAGTAAAGCAAATAACATTTTAAAGACAGGACTGCCTTACAAATGTATGGGTCTTAATACCTTTCAGAGTTGGGGGTGCTAATTAATCATTGGGTGTACTTCACTCCTCCATCACTCACCTTGAACTGGCAGTTCAGAAAGAATTAGAGCTTGGTTCAGTATATCCAATAATGCTCTCAGTCTTAAAAAAGTTTTTCATAAACCAGCTTGCATAAAATGCCTTTAGTATACATATTTGTTAACCATATTTTTTTTTTTATCATATTACATTTTTAAAGCCTTTAAAATATGCATTCGAAGGAAGAGTCAAGAAGTGTCATTTTTGCTCTAAACATAATCACCAAAATAAGTCATAGTTTTGATGCCAATGAACCACCATTTTAGATTTGGGAAAAACCTTTGTGGATGATGATATAACAAAAATAAATCAGGGGTATAATGTTTTAGTAGTTTGTAAATGTTATTCTATAAATCAAGTACACTTTGGAACCACTGTTCTAACATAGCATGATACGTTTTTGTCTGACTGTACCTTCATAACAAGTAACTTTCAATAATATCATAGGTTGAAATTTTTAATGAGATTAAGATAGCCATTAGGAAATCTAGTTAAAAGGTCTATGGTCAGGAGTCAAGCTTGACTTAGTTCACTCAAGGTCAAAATAAGCAGTGAGCCATGTAAGACAGAGTTCAATAAAGAATCAATAAAGTAGACATGATTTAGTAGCCCACATGAAATTACAGTATTTAATGCAGCAGGAAATACAGTCCCTTGCAAAGTCTTGGAAACAATTGGGAGCTGATTGGAATGAATCAAGAATAAACTCGCCATATACAGGGAGCAAGTAAATGCACCTGACAAAAAAAAATCTGTAGCCATACAAATAAAATATCCATAATGTGATAAAGGGGCTTCCTTCATTTAAGTTAAATATAACATGGATTGAAAATCTTACATTTCAGATTGATTACTAAACACTGTAATACACTGTATATAGCTCCAAATTCAAACCATGGATTTTGTTTCTAAATACGTTTCTGTTTATTTAAAGTAAGTTTTATTTAAAAACAGATATCTATAAAAGAAACCAAAATATGTAAAAAGGACAAGCAAAGGCATAGCATAACCTGTAGCACAATATATTATACATGAGTAAAATCCATAAGTAAACTGATGTGTTTAAAGGGACGAGAAATGCGTTGCTCAGTTTTATATTTGTTGCAGGTAAAGTCAGGTATTGGGTAATCCTAGCATTACTCAGGTAGTGCTAGGATTTCCCAAGCGGCTGTGGGTAAAGCCTGATGTAAGATCAGAAATTCCCTCAGACTAGATCGCATCAAACATATATATATATATATATATATATATATATATATATATATATATATATATATATATATACATACAATGAACTGTAATTCAAACATCTTCACTATCTTTTTTGCCTCTGCTTGGGGTGTTCAAGGGAACCTCATTCCCCAAGGTTCACTTGAGGTGGATGCCAGAGGATCGGCGGGGCGTCTTCCTTGAACACCCCCCCCCCCCCCCGGTGGAGGCAAAATAAATAGATTAGATGGGGTAATTGCAGGACATTGGGGTTTACCCACAGGATTTCTTACTTTACCTGTAGCAAATTAATAAGTTACCCTTTCCTACCCATTTTTATTTGTTATGTTTTATTAGATTTTTTGTTGTTTTTAATTGTTATATATATTCATTGTGTGATAGAAATGTTTGTTTTTCTTGATACTATGAGTAACCGCTAGCTGGGGAGGAACAACATTCTGGCTATACTGTGTGGTGCATGCTTTTTTGAGAGTGTATTGTTTTTATGCTGTGATGTAGTCACTGTATGAGTGGTAAATCTTTATCTGGAGTGCATTGTTAGTTTTTGTTTTTTTGCATAAATGAACACATCTTGTTCTTTCTTATTTCGATAACTAAAATAAGTTATCATTTTGTTGAAAAGGTCACATTTAAAGGGATAGAAAGGTCAAAAATGGAATGTGCATAGTTGCATTTTAATGTGAAATAGAAGCATTTTTGCAATATACTTCCATTAGCAAAAATGCTTCTAATAAAAGTTATTGCTGTTTATCTGCGGCATATGCACGTATCCTGTGAGGGCCTGTGCACCAGTATTTAAACACCACATCTTCTCAGAGGGTCTGCAGTAGCCAGAGACGTAACTAGAAACCACAGGGCC
>NC_069506.1:101088218-101193218 GCF_027579735.1 Bombina bombina
CATAAGGATATCCTACGTACTAATTAATGCCTGGGATAAGCATAAGGCTATCCTACATACTATTTAATGCATGGGATAAGCATAAGGATATCCTACATACTAATTATTGCCTGGGATAAGTATAAGGTTATCCTATATACTAATTAATGCCTGGGATAAGCATAAGGTTATTCTATATACTAATGAATGCCTAGGATAAGCATAAGGCTATCCTATATACTAATTAATGCCTGGTATAAGCATAAGGTTATCCTATATACTAATTCATGCCTGGGATAAGCATAAGGTTATCCTATATACTAATTCATGTCTGGGATAAGCATAAGGCTATCCTACATACCAATTAAAGCAAGAGAGAAGCATAAGGCTATCCTATATATCAATTAATGCCTGGGATAAGCATAAGGCTATCCTATATACTAATTAATGCCTGGGATAAGCATAAGGCTATCCTATATACTAATTAATGCCTGGGATAAGCATAAGGCTATCCTATATACTAATTAATGCCTGGGATAAGGATAAGGCTATCCTATATACTATTTAATGCCTGGGATAAGCATAAGGATATCCTATATACTAATTATGGCCTGGGATAAGCAAAAGGCTATCCTATATACTAATTAATGCCTGTGATAGGCATACGCCTATCCTATATAATAATTAATGCCTGGGATAAGCATAAGGCTATCCTATATACTAGTTAATGCCTGGTATAAGCATAATAAAGGCTATCCTATAAACTAATTAATGCCTGGGATAAGCATAAGGCTATTCTACAAACTAGATATGTTTATACTTTTAGGAAATGTTGGGCAGACTTGTTGGGCCTATGGCTCTTATCTGCCGTCAAAATCTATGTTTCTTAGTACTTACAGTACTAATTTTAGTATAATTGTTAGGGTAGGTTAATTATTAGTTTAATATAGTTTAATGTAATTTTAGTATAATAGTTAGGGTAGGTTAATTATTAGTTTAATATAGTTTAATGTAATTTTAGTTTAATAGTTAGGGTAGATTAATTAATAGTTTAATATAGTTTAATTTAATTCTAAAGGTAAGTTTACATTTGTTATAAGATAGGGATGATGTAATTTTAAAGTTAGCGGGTTGTTAGGTTTAGGGGTTAATAGGTTATTTTAGTTTATGGCGATGTGGGGGGCTGGCGGTTTAGGGGTTAATAGGTTTAGTAAGTGGTAGTGATGTGGGAGGCCAGGGGTTTAGGGGTTAATACATTTATTTAGTTGCAGTGGGCTCCAGGAGCGGAGGAATAGGGGTTAATACATTTAGTTAGTTGTGGCGGAGTCGGGGAGCGGCGGAATAGGGGTTAATAAGTTTATTAGAGTTGCGGTGGGCTCCGGGAGCGGCGGGATAGGGTTTAAATATTTTAGTATAGTGGCGGTGTTTAGTGACAGGGTATAAATAAAGTTGGTAAAAAGCCGAATAGCAGCGAGATCTATGGCTGTTAGTTAACAATAGTCTGCTGCTCATCGCCCTGTACTTGGTGCGCGACTTTTTGACAACTTTTTTTATAAATAAGAAGAGCGTATTCAGGTCCGTGGCCGTGATGTTAGGCGATGTCAGGCAAGCGTATTGGTGCCGTCAAATGCAAGAAAGTTGACGGCTTGATAAGTAGGCCTCATGTAATAAACTTCCACAAGAAGTGGTAATGACAAACACTTTGGGGAACACTAAGAATGCCTGGGGCAAGTAAGGCTATCCTATATACTAATTAATGCCTGAGATAAGCATAAGGCTATCCTATATATTATTTAATGCCTGGGATAAGCATAAGGCTATACTACAGGTATACCTCACTTTACAGCGCTTCACTTTATAGCGATTCGCTAATACAGCGATTTGTGGAGCTGAAGTTGAACCTCCAAGGATTTTGAAACAGTGCTGTAATCATCGTGAGATTGCAAGAAAAGCGAATGGCACTATTTTGTTATGCTTAGTTCACTCTGTTAACAGCATTGCAGTGCAATCTGTGTCTCAGTGCTATAGCCTGGCAAATTGTACTACAGTAATTGTCACTATTTTACAGGTATAGTATTTATTTAATTCAAATTGAATTCTTGCTGTGCTAGTGTTAAACTAAATGTAGCACTATTGCACCCCTAATATATGTTAGTTCAAACATGTTTTCAAGATTTTTAAGGCGTTTTCACTTTACAGTGGGGCTCCTGGGATAGGCATAAGGTTATCCTATATACTAATTCATGCCTGGGATAAGCATAAGGCTATCCTATATACTAATTAATGCCTGGGATAAGCATAAGGCTATACTATATACTAATTAATGCCTGGGATAAGCATAAGGCTATACTATATACTAATTAATGCCTGGGATAAGCATAAGGCTATCCTATATACTAATTAATGCCTGGGATAAACATAAGGCTATCCTATATACTAATTAATGCCTGGGATCAGCATAAGGCTATCCATTATACTAGTTGATGCTTGGGATAAGCATAAGGCTATCCTATATATTAATTAATGCCTGGGATCAGCATAAGGCTATCCATTATACTAGTTGATGCTTGGGATAAGCGTAAGGCTATCCTACATACTATTTAATGCCTGGGATAAGCATAAGGATATCCTACATACTAATTAATGCCTGGGATAAGCATAAGGTTATCCTATATACTAATGAATGCCTAGGATAAGCATAAGGCTATCCTAGATACTAATTAATGCCTGGGATATGCATAAGATTATCCTATATACTAATTCATGTCTGGGATAAGCATAATGGTAAGAAAAAAAGAAAAAAGTGTTGCGCTAACTTAACACTCACAGCCTATCCTGGGAAACCCTTTCCACAAGGACAACCAATGACAGAAATTAGGAAGATATTTTTCCAGGTACAGTATTTATTTAATTCTAATTGAATTCTTGCTGTGCTAGTGTTAAACTAAACGTAGCACTATTGCACCCCTAATATATGTTAGTTCAAACATGTTTTCAAGATTTTAAACACTGAAAAGAAAGCTAAAACTGCCTTGTTTCACTTTAAGGCGGTTTTCACTTTACAGCGGGGCTCCGGTCTCTAACCCGCTGTATGAGCGGGGTATACCTGTATATACTAATTAATGCCTGGGATAAGCATAAGGTTATCCTATATACTAATTCATGCCTGAGATAAGCATAAGGCTATCCTACATACCAAATAATGTCTGAGATAAGCATAAGGCTATCCTATATACTAATTAATGCCTGGGATAAGCATAAGGATATCCTATATACCAATTAATGCCTAGGATAAGTATAAGGCTATGCTATATACTAATTAATGCCTGGGATAAGCATAAGGCTAGCCTATATACTAATTAATGCCCGAGTTAAGCATAAGGCTATCCTATATACTAATTACTTCCTGGGATAAGCATAAGGCTATCCATTATACTAGTTAATGCCTGGGATAAGCATAATGCTATCCTATATACTAATTAATGCCTGGGATAAGCATAAGGCTATCCTACATACTATTTAATGCATGGGATAAGCATAAGGCTATCCTATATACTATTTAATGCCTGGGATAAGCATAAGGATATCCTACATACTAATTAATTTCTGGGATAGGCATAAGGCTATCCTATATACTAATTATGGCCTGGGATAAGCATAAGGCTATCCTATATACTAATTAATGCCTGTGATAGGCATACGCCTATCCTATATACTAATTTAATGCCTGGGATAAGCATAAGGCTATCCATTATACTAGTTAATGCCTGGGATAAGTATAAGGCTATCCTATATACTAATTAATGCCTGGGATAAGCATAAGACTATCCTACATACTATTTAATGTCTGGGATAAGCATAAGGCTATCCTATATACTATTTAATGCCTGGGATAAATATAAGGATATCCTACATACTAATTAACTTCTGGGATAAGCATAAGGCTATCCTATATACTAATTATGGCCTGGGATAAGCATAAGGCTATCCTATAAACTAATTAATTCCTGTGATAGGCATACACCTATCCTATATACTAATTAATGCCTGGGATAAGCATAAGGCTATCCTATATACTAGTTAATGCCTGGGATAAGCATAATAAAGGCTATCCTATAAACTAATTAATGCCTGGGATAAGCATAAGGCTATCCTATATACTAATTAATGCCTGTGATAAGCATAAGGCTATCCTATATACTAATTAATGCCTGGGATAAGCATAAGGCTATCCTATATACTAATTAATGCCTGGGCTAAGCATAAGGCTAACCTACAAAGTAGATATGTTTATACTTTTAGGAAATGTTGGGCAGACTTGTTAGGCCTATGGCTCTTATCTGCCGTCAAAATCTATGTTTCTATGTTTCTTTGTACTTACAGTAGATATCCAATCTAACTGCCGCTCTCAGATATGTCTGTGCGAACAGACAAACATTGCAGAGTAGGAACAGAATTGCATGTTATAAGCTTTTATTAGGGATTCTCTTTCAGTATCTGCAGACATGAGGCAATTTCTCTTATTTTTATACTGTCGGCTCTGACAGGTGTTGGCTGACTTTGTAATAGAATGTGGAATGTTCATAATTGTATAGATGTCAACAACTTAGCTCATAAAGTAATGCTATTTATAACTTATTTTTTTAATAGTTATCTTTGTTAAACCAGTTTCTTTCTTATGTTGACTCAGGAATGTTATTAGTCTCTTACAAATTATAGTATATTGTATTTTATACAAAACATTTTTTATTGAGCAATTAACAGTCATTTAATGTCATCACTTTTTAATATCCTTTTAAATTAGTTGTCTTTATTTACAAACTAACACAACTGCACAATAATGCATTGCACAAAAGAAAACAATAAAAAAAAACACAACTTATTATTTTATATTACAAATAACATACATACACAAATTGAATTAGCATGTGAGTGAGTTAGTACACTGGTATAGCATGTTGTTTTTTTACTTTAAAGTTTTGCGTTATGGTGCGGTACGGCTATTCCGCTGAAAAATTGGCCATTGCTTGTGGAATAACTATACCGCAAGCGTTTTAGCCTGTAACACAACGATCCATTCCGCACTCAAATAATGACGTTTGAGAGCGGGATTTTCCATAGCGCCATAGTACAAGTTGTTGGGGCAGGCTATAAAGCTAGCATTATAGCTTATACAGCCGCGATCCATTCCGAAATCTGAGACCAGATTGGATTTTGCAAAATAAAAATGTTCACAAAACTCATAACTAAAATGTTACAAAGTACACTAACATCCATAAACTACCTATTAATCCCTAAACAGTCATCCCCCTAATAAAAAGTCCACCAAAAGGGAACCCCCCACCCAACCAACCCCCCAAAATAAAAAAAAAAACTTTATCTACCCATTGCCCCTAAAGGGGCATTTGTATGGGCATTGCCCTTAAAAGGGCATTCAGCTCTTTTACTGCCCATCCCTAATCTTAAAAAAAAAAACCACCCCAAAAAATAAATAAAAAAATAACACTAACCCCAGAAAATCTACTCACTGATCCTGAAGTCTAGACATCCATCTTCATCCAGGCGGCGAGAAGTCTTCATCCAGGCGGCGACATTTTGATCCGTTGCGGGGGGCATCTTCTTTCTTCATCCCGGTGGTGCGGAGCAGTGGAGGTATGGAGCTGTGGAGGCGCAAAGCATCTTTGCCGGCGGTGCGGACATTCAGCATGGGGGATCCTCATCATATGGTCACTGCTGTACACTGAAGCTTTGAATGCAAGGTACCCATTTAAGTATTGGGTACCTTGCATTCCTATTGGCTGACATTTTCAAACAGCCAATAGGATGAGAGCTATTTAAATCCTATTGGCTAATCAAACCAGCCAATAGGATTTCAGTAGCTCTCATCCTATTGGCTGATTTGAAAATGTCAGCCAATAGGAATGCAAGGTACCCCATTTAAATTGTTTCCTTGCATTCAAGCTTCAGTGTACGGCGGTGATCGCATGAAGAGGATCCTCCACGCTAGATGTTAACGATGCCGGCAAAGATGCGTTGCACCTCCACAGCTCCGCGCCTCTGGGATGAAGATAGAAGATGCCCCCGGGACGGATGAAGATGTCACCCCCTGGATGAAGACTTCTCGCCGCCTGGATGAAGATGGATGTCCGGACTTCAGGAACTGTGAGTAGATTTCCTGGGGTTAGTGTTAGTTTTTTTTTGTTTGTTTTTTAGGGGGGGTTAAGATTAGGGATGGGCAGTAAAAGTGCTGATATGCTCATACAAATGCCTCTTTAGGGGCAATAGGTAGCAGAGGCGTAACTAGAAACCACAGGGCCCAGGTGCAAGAATCTAAGAAGCCCCACCCCACCCCCCAAAAAAAGTGAATTTGATACATATCTTTTTTTTTTTTTTTTTTACATTTAAAACAGAAAAAAAAGTGAATCAGATTACATGTCTACAAAAGGAGGTACCCTGTGCCCACAGTCTGTAAGATGGTCTGACCCCTCATTACTGTATATAGTGACACTGTTTAACCCACCAGTACTGTATATAGTGAGTCAGTGAACAGTCTATAATCTGCCGGTGAGATGGCTGGCCGGACCCTACCCGCCCCAGTATAAAGTGAAAACAGTAGTCTGTGACATGGTCCATCCCCCCTGTACTGTATATAGTGGTATTGTATAGACTGACACTGTTTACCCCCCCCCCCATGCTGTAGTAGCAAGGTCTGTAATTTGCTGGTTTCACAAACATATACACACATACACACACACACACACACACACATACATGCATAAATACACACACAGTCACATAAATACATACACACATACACACACATAAACACCAATGGGTAAAACAGAAACACAGAAACACTAACCCCTGTAGTCAGAGACACTAGTGAAGCTTCATGTCACACTCACATGATATCAGTGCAGGCAGTGGCAGATTAATGTTTTTATTGTAAAAAAATTGCGACCTCTGCACCCCCTGTAGTTTCACCCCTGATAGGTAGCTTAGGTTTTTTTTAGACTTAGGTTTTTATGTTGCAGGGTCGGTTGGTTGGGGGGTTTTACTGTTGGGGGGACTTTGTATTTTTTGTAGGTAAAAGAGCTGTTTAACTTAGGGCAATGCCCTACAAAAGGCCCTTTTAAGGGCTATTGGTAGTTTATTGTTAGGTTAGGGGCTGTTTTTATTTTGGGGGGCTTTTTTATTTTTATAGGGCTATTAGATTAGGTGTAATTTTTATTATTTTGGATAAATTCTTTGGAGATTACAAGTATGATATGGAGATATGGAGCATCGTACCATAACGCACAGCATAAGGATAGCATAGCGATAACGCTCATTTTTTTGCGTTCTTTATGCGCCCGGTTTAGCGCACAACTTGTAATCTAGGTGTATGTTAAGTTGTAGTACTACAAATTAAAACAGTAGTGTTACCATTGATGTGGAGAAATAAGAGACTAGAGCAGATATGCAAAGGGATGATTTATATTACTGCTAGCAGGACTTCCCTTACAGACAGACCAAAAAAAAGTGAGCTCTCACTATTGACCTGATATTCAAAAGCTTGTTGCTCAGGTGAGATTATCTGAAACTTCTTGTCAGTGCGGAGAGGTCCCTAAATAAATGTTAGAGACATAAATTTTAATTTGGAAGATATTTCTTTCCAATGGCATGGAGAGTCCACAAATCCATTTAATTACTATTGGGAATTCAACTCCTGGCTACCAGGTGGAGGCAAAGAACACCCTAGCAAAGCCTTAAGTGTCCTCCCATTACCCACAATCCCCAGTCATTCTTTTCCTGCATAACATTGTAGGGGATGTGCGAAGGTGTCTGAAGAAATCAAGTTGTTAATACTTTAATGGGTACTTTTTTTCTGCAAGCAAGGATTGGGGTTATGCTGTGTCCATGTAATTCTCTTTAGTAAGAGTAATGGTGGCTTTTAGCATTTGGAAGACGGCGAGGTGGTCTTTGCTTACCTAGACAAAGACAAATTTCAATTCAGAGATACTACACTCAAACTCTTTGCTGATCCCAAATATAGGTGACCTAACCTCAAAAAAATCACCTAGGTAAAATGACGAAAAAAAAGGGGGGTAAAAAAAAAAAAAAGCTCAAGAGTAAAGAATTTAAAATTTTATATCTTGTTAACGGATGTTAACAGAAAAAAGAAAAATGGTATAGTCCTAGGTGTGTTCTCTAATGTGAGAAATATGAAGAGTAGACCTATTGGTCAGATCTAACACGACTGTTAGGTAAATATAGTATGGATCCTAAAAGGCCACAGTGTGATCTGCAAATACCACCGTCTGTAAAAGGTGTGGCTAATTTATAGCTAAGACAGTGTCTCAATTTGAGGCACTAGGACCCAGTGGGTGTATTTAGTAAATAACAAAAAAAGGAAGAAAAGAGGTTCTCCCAGGAAACCGCATTAATAATAAAACACATTTATTCTACACATAGAATATGTTAAAAGACAGTACGAAATAAAATAAAAACAGTGTAAAATGAAACTATACAGATAAAATATATGATGCCGGCATCTGATATTACAAATTAAGTTTAAGTCAATACGTTCTACAGTGTAGCTACATGTATCTCTTGACTTGTTCTGCAATGTAATTTGTAACTCTGTGTTACAATATATATCTCTGTGTCTTCTTATGCAATATATCTGTGACTTATGCAAACATCTGTGACTTATGCAAACATACAGGTATAATCAAATCTTTCAAACAGTGTAGCGGATATACACATGAGACACCAGTGTACAGGTGTCACAGTACGTTCACAGTAAATCCTTCAGAAGTGAAAACTTCGGCTAATGTCACAGTGTTTATTCTTGCTTTTATATAACCTTAATCACATGTCCGCTTCCGATATTCCTTGTATCCGATTGTCAGATGAGCTGGTCCAAACTGTTTCCAAACAGTTGTTTCTAAGTATTTGTGTTCTTGGATAATGTTCCGGGTTAGAGTGTCATCTGTAATCACACCATAGCAATGATCTGTTACGGTACCGGACAATTTGTATTTCCTTTCTTACCTTACCCAGCTGGTTTTGAATACCGGGTCCTGGGACAGGAATTACACCTATATAGTGTACTCCTGCTATAGGATATAGCTCAAAGTACCTGCCCTAACCGGTATCTTGAATGCGTCTTACCAGCTGGAGGTATTTCAGAGAATGAGGTTCAGAGTAAGCAGTCTCTACGCGTTTCAGCTGCCAGGGGCCTTTATCAAGCTACTGTAATTCTATTGGCTGATTAGAATAGCCAATAGAATTACAGTAGCTCTTATTCTATTGGCTATTCAAATCAGCCAATAGAATTAAAGTAGCTTTCATCCAATTGGCTGATTTGAATTTGAAGGCTCAAATCAGCCAATAGGAATTCAAGGGACGCCCTTTTTAATTGCGTACCTTGAATTCCTATTCAGTGTACGGCGGCGATCGTATGAAGAGGATCCTCCACGCTCCATGGCTCCGGTCTTCAGTTCCAGCATCGCCGATCTTCAGTTCCCGGTTATTTTATTAGGGGGCTAAGATTAGGTGTAATTAGCTTAAAATTCTTGTAATCTTTTTTTATTTTTTGTAATTTAGTGTTTGTTTGTTTTTGTAATTTAGTTTAGTGTATTTAATTATATTTTAGTTTAGATAATTGTAGTTTATTTAATTAATTTATTGATAGTGTAGATGTATTTGTATCTTAGGTTAGGATTTATTTTACAGGTAAATTGGTAATTATTTTAACATGGTAGCTATTAAATAGTTATTAACTATTTAATAGCTATTGTACCTAGTTAAAATAAATACCAAGTTACCTGTAAAATAAATATAAACCCTAAAATAGCTACAATGTAATTATTAGTTATATTGTAGCTATCTTAGGGTTTATTTTATAGGTAAGTATTTAGTTTTAAATAGGAATATTTTAGTTAATATTCATATTGCAATAATAATTAAGTTAGGGGTGTTAGGGTTAGATAGGGTTAATATAGTTAATATATATAATATAATAACTATATTAACCCTAATATAATTAGGGTTAATATAGTTAATATAGGTGGGGGCGGTGTAGAGCGCTCAGATTAGGGGTTAATATATTCAATATAGGGGCGGCGGTGTAAGGGGATTAGATTAGGGGTTAATATATTTAATATAGGTGGCGGCGGTGTAGGGGGATTACATTAGGGGTTAATATATTTAATATAGGTGGCGGCGGTGTAGGGGGGTCAGATTACAGGTAAAAGAGCTGATTACTTTGGGGCAATGCCCCACAAAAGGCCCTTTTAAGGGCTGGTAATAGAGCTGATTACTTTGGGGCAATGCAGTGTAGGGACACTTTAGTATTTTAGGGGGTAATACATTTATTATAGGTGGCGGCGGTGTAGGGGGATTAGATTAGGGGTTAATACTTTTAATAGAGGTGGCGGCGGTGTAGGGGGATTACATTAGGGGTTAATAATTTTAATAGAGGTGGCGGCGGTGTAGGGGGATTACATTAGGGGTTAATAATTTTAATAGAGGTGTCGGCGGTGTAGGGGGACTACATTAGGGGTTAATAATTTTAATAGAGGTGGCGGCGGTGTAGGGGGATTACATTAGGGGTTAATAATTTTAATAGAGGTGGCGGTGGTGTAGAGGGCTCAAATTAGGGGGTTAGATATATAATATAGGTGGTGGCAGTTTAGGGGTATCACATTAGGGGGTTAGACATTTAATGTAGGTGGCGACGGGGTCCGGGAGTGGCAGTTTAGGGGTTAAACACTTTATTAAGGATTGCGGCGGGGGATTGCAGTTGACAATCTCTCAACGGTTGGCTCTCTCTCCTGTAAAGGAGGAATTACCTGACAGAAGCACAAAACCACAGAGGGAGACAAAGCAGCTCCCTGCATGCCTGGAACCACCTTCACCACTTCACTGTAGCGCTTTGGCGGCACAGACTTCCTCTTAGCACGCTCCATCTCCATAGAAGAAAGCTTCCTTGAAGTCTGGAACCAGGAACAAAAGAGGGCCAGATCCACTGCAGTCAGGACCTATAAAGGTGTGAGCCGTGGTACACGACCGATTGGCGGATAGATCCTATGGAGAAAGGTGTGGACGCTTGTTCATCCCTGATTGGTCGAGGATCCACGTGACTGTTTGGCGTTCTTTGCCGTGTGTGGTGTGCCGGGCGACTGACAGGTCCCTGTTTGCTGTTCTAGGCACATAATAGTGCCGCTTGGTTTGTGAGTATATCCACTTTGTCCTCTGATATCATCTTTACTATTACGTTATTACCCTATTGGAGCCTCTTCTTTCCTGCTTTAGGACTGTTTGCCAGATAGACATTGCGCATGCGTTAGGTGTTAGGTTTTATTTTGCAGGTAGTTTAGGGAGTTACGGGGCTCCAATACTCAGCGTAAGGCTTACCACGCCTGCATTTTGTGGCGAGGTTAAAATGGAGTAAGATTTCTCCATTTTCGCCACGTAAGTCCTTACGCTGTATATTGGATACCAAACTGCGCGGGTTTGGTATACCTGTCTATGGGCCAAAAAACTACGGCCGAAGGCAGAAATATACGAGCGTAACTTCTAGGTTACGCCGTATATAGGATACCAAACCCGGCCAAAATTTGGTGTTGCCGGCTTTTACGGGCGACGCTACATATCAGATTGGGCCCCAAGTGAGAAGGATGCAGCACTTAGGAGTTCCTTGTTTAAAAAAAAAGAAAAAAGGATACTTATAGAACAAGGTGGATCTTTATGGGATTGAATATCCCTTTTATTGGGTAGCAATTTAGGGCACTGTTTGTTTGTTTTTTGGCTATGGGGATTTTTGGCTATGGGGAGCCCACCGCCACCTACAAAATACCTATTACCCCCTAAACCGTCACTCCTGGAGCCCACCGCAAGCTATAATAAATATGTTAACCCCTAAACCGCCGCTCCCGGTCCCCGCCGCAACTATAATATATGTATTAACCCCTAAACCGCCGCTTCCAGACCCCGCCGCCACCTACATGATACCTATTAACCCCTATCCATCGCCCTCTATAATAAAGTTATTAACCCCTATCCTGCCAATCCTGGACCTCGCCGCAACTAAATAAATAGTTTAACCCCTAAACCGCCGCTCCCGGACCCTGCCGCAACCTATATTAATTTTATTAACCCCTAATTTGCCCCCCCTACATCGTCGCCACCTATAATAAGTTTATTAACCCCTATCCTGCCCCCCTACACCGCCACCACTGTAATAAAATTATTAACCCCTAAACCTAAGTCTAACCCTAACACCCCCCTAACTTAAATATTAATTAAATAAATCTAAATAATATTTCTCTTATTAAATAAATTAATCCTATTTAAAACTAAATACTTACCTTTAAAATAAACCCTAATATAGCTACAATATAAATAATAATTATATTGTAGCTATCTTAGGATTTATTTTTATTTTACAGGCAAATTTAAATTTATTTTAACTAGGTACAATAGCTATTAAATAGTTATTAACTATTTAATAGCTACCTAGCTAAAATAAAGAGCAATTTACCTGTAAAATAAAAACTAACCTAAGTTACAATTACACCTAACACTACACTATACTTAAATAAATTATTCCTATTTAAAACTAAATACTTACCTGTAAAATAAACCCTAAGATAGCTACAATATAATTAATAATTACATTGTAGCTATTTTAGGATTTATATTTATTTTACAGGTAACTTTGTATTTATTTTAGCTAGTTAGAATAGTTATTAAATAGTTATTAACTATTTAATAACTACCTAGCTAAAAGAAATACAAAATTACCTGTAAAATAAATCCTAACCTAAGTTACAATTAAACCTAACACTACACTATCATTACATTAATTAAATAAATTAGCTACAAATAACTACAATTAAATTAAATTAAATAAACTAACTAAAGTACAAAAAATAAAAAAAGCTAAGTTACAAAAAATAAAAAAAATAAGTTACAAACATTTAAAACATATTACAACAATTTTAAGCTACTTACACCTAATCTAAGCCCCCTAATAAAATAACAAAGCCCCCCAAAATAAATTTTATTACAGTGGCGGCGGTGTAGGGGGGGCAGGATAGGGGTTAATACATTTATTATAGGTGGCGACGGTGTAGGGGTATTAAGTTTAATATAGGTTGCGGCGGGTTCCGGGAGCGGCGGTTTAGGGGTTAAACTATTTATTTAGTTGCGGCGAGGTCCGGGATCGTCAGGATAGGGGTTAATAACTTTATTATCGGTGGCGACAGTATAGGGGGGCCGGATAGGGGTTACTAGGTATCATGTAGGTGGCGGCGGTGTCCGGGAGTGGTGGTTTAGGGGTTAATACATTTATAAGAGTTGCAGCGGGGTCTAGGCGCGGCGGTTTAGGGGTTAATAACTTTATTGAGTTGCGGGGGGCTCCAGGGGCGCCGGTATAGGGGATGGAACAGTGTAGTTAGTGTGGGTGCTTAGTGACAGGCTAGCAATAAAGCTGGGAAAAAGCCGAAGAGCAGCGAGATCGGATGAGTGATAACTCTCACAGTCCGCTGCTCATCGCCCCGTACTTGGAGCGTGGCTTTTTGACAGATTTATTGATAACTTAGGCGAAATTTTGCAGGTCCACGGCGGCGATGGTAGGCGAGCTTAGGCGGGCGTATTGAACCGGCGAAGGCAGGCAAAGTAGACGCGTTGATAACTATCCCCCTATATCTGTATTTTAAAAAATAATTAGATTGCCCTCTGGGCAGGCTTATCGACTAGTTTTTTTATATTGAAATTTGAGTATAAGAGAAATAAGGGGCTATTTTATTTACTATGGAAGCCAATCCCAAGCTTTCTCTGTCATTTGATAAATGCCTTCATTGTGCTGACGCCCAGGTTATACCTCATGTGCAATTTTGTTCCCCTTGCCTTAATAAAGTTTTATTATCTATTGACAAGGATTCTTTATTTGAGCCTTCTTTTTCTCAAGATATCGTTGTTCAGGGGTTGTCTCAGTTTTCTGCTAACGTGTCCCAGTCTTTTTTTTTTTCTTTAGAGTTGTTTATTATTCATTATATTGATTGCTACAAAGAATAATCCCAGATTCTTTGAAAAGTTAATATTCATGAAAATTACTTTTGAAGAAATTTGATTACATCTGCAAGGGGAGTATCAACAATGACTTCTCTGCCAATATGCCCCAATGTATAAACTGCCCTCTTCATTGCTTCTTCCATATTGTTGGAATCCTTGGTCATTCTATCTACTCGAGTTGCAATGTCATTAAAAGTCCCATTTTTTATAGTGTCTTCATCATGTTCCTTTAGAGCCATTGAGAGCTTATCAAACAGGAACCCTGGTGATTGAGCATCATCATCTTCTGAAGTTTTAGCTTCTTTTAGCTGTAACTTTTCTTTGCTTTTGGCAACTAGATTTGACTGTATTGACTCTTCACCATCTCCACTAAATTCAAAGTAACTTTTATTCAGAGTGCTCAATGAAGAACTGGTGCATTCTTCACTGTCTTCTGACTCATAACCAGAAGAATCGGTCTTCAGTTTATCCTGAACTGATCGAACTGCATTATCTGTTATACTCTTATACACTTCAAACATTTCTGTTGTTATGTCACTACATTTTGCAAAGCTAGGCCTTCTGTTAGGATTTTCATGCCAGCATTGTATCATTAGTTGCTTAGCATTAGGCACCATTGGTACATTGCTTAGCTTATCCAGGACTTCTTCAGATGGTCTTTGACCCTCAGGTACTTTGCGTTGAATCAGTGTTGGGAGTGCTCCATTGTATGGCTCTTCACCCGAGAAAACTGTCCAGATTAAGATACCATAGCTATATATATCAAAGGCTTCCGTTGGCTTATAATTGAGGTCACCGAAGGCTTCAGGCGGCATGTATGGCAAGGTTCCAACAAAAGATTTGGGTTTTGTAGAAGACGATGCGCCAATAATCTTGGACAACCCAAAGTCAGTAATCTGAACATCTAGGTGCCTGTTTAGAAGAACGTTAGATGGCTTTAGGTCTCTATGAATTATCGGTGGATTTAGGTTGTGGAGATAATTCATACCAAGGCAGACTTGGTGAAGAATCTGAAATCTTAATGCCCATGGCACAATACATCGTAGGTCGTCAAGCAGAGAGCGTACAGAACCACAGGGCATGTATTCCAGAATTAGACCACACTCTGAAGGGTTTTCCTCCTCATTCTCGTACATCCCAAAGATAAGAAGGACATAAGTATGGTTCGCTTTAAGCATCATGTCTCCTTCCTTTTTTATTTTTTTCAACCACATTTTAAGATTTGAACACGCAGCTCCATTAATTGTCTTGAAGGCAACGTCCATTTTGAGAGTTCTGCTCCAGCCTCTGTATATGTTTCCAAAGCCACCATTATTTACAAAACTTAGATTGTCTAAATCCCCCGCTGGAAGCTGCAGCATTTTCAGTCCTCACTTAAACAGACCACAGCAGCACTCAATAACGTTCCCTGGGGCACGATCTGTGCTGTGCTGGTAGCAGATGCCAGGAGCAGTGATCACATGGTACAGATAGAGCTTTAGGGTGGGTGTCCCAGTCTTTGACAGATTCACATGCAGCGCCCTGCGGTTCCTCTCAGTCAGTCTCTGTGAGTGTTTGTTTGCCTAAAGATTTTGCTGAGCAGTTCACTTCTGCAGTTTCTGCAGCCCTAAGTGCTTTACCCAATTCTGGTAAAAGGAAGAGGAAATCTAAGAACATTTCTATGGGTTCTGATTCTGCCAAGACTGATTTGGTTAGTCTTTCTCAGTTATCTAGTGAGGATCATTCCTCTGCAGATTCTGAGGGCGAGATCTCTGATTCAGAATCTGCAGTTCCTAGTACAATAGATTCTGAGGAGGATAATTTTAAATTTAAGCTGGAGCATCTCCATTTACTTTTGAAGGAGATTTTAGCTTTGGATAACTCTTAAACTGTTGCAGAGGCCCCTAAAAGGCTAATGAACTGAATAGAGTATTTTGATGTCAAACCTAAATCTGTGGAGGTTTTTCCTGTTCCAGATCGCATGTCTGACATTATATCTCAGGAACAGGAGAAGCTAGGTGTTCCTTTTAACCCGTCTCCTGTGTTTAAAAAGATCTTTCCTGTGGCTGATTCAGTGTGAGATCTGTGGCGCACTGTTCCTAGAGTAGAGGGTGCTATATCTACCTTAGCCAAGAGAACTCCTCTTGAGGATAGTTCCTTTTTTAGAGACCCTATGGATAAGAAACTGAAAGATGTTCATCAGGGTTTGCAGTGGCAACCAATTGCTAGTATTGCGACAGTTGCTGGTACAGCCTCTTATTGGTATGACTCTTTCAGATCTAGTTTCAGAAGAGACTACTATAGAGGAGATCCAGGATAGGATCAAGGCTCTAAAGCTGGCTAATTCTTTTATCTATGATGCCAGTATGCAAGTTGTAATCCAGGATTTCTAATTTGGGATACTAGCCAGCAGAGCCCTTTGGTTACAGTTTTGGTCAGTGAATGTGACTTCTAAATCCAAGCTTCTGTCGCTACCTTTTAAGGGTAAGACTTTATTTTATTTTGTCCTGGTCTGGCAGAGATCACTTCCACGGTTACTGGTGGTAAGGGAGTTGTTTTTTATTTACCACAGGATAAGAAGAATAGACCCAAGGGACATCAGACTTCTAATTTTTGTTCCTTTCGTAATTTCAAAGGACAAAGATCCTCCTCGTCTTCTAAATCTGACCAGCCCTGGAACAAGAGTAAGCAATCCAGAAAGCCTTCCACTGAGGCTAAGTCAGCATGAAGGGGCCTCCCCCGATCCAATTTTGGATCAGGTAGGGGGCAGGGTTTCCTTTTTTTCCGCAGGCTTGGATTTTCAACGTTCCAGATCCTTGGGCAGTGGCTTAAACTGCGTTAGGGATTTGTCCTCTCTGGGAGTGATTATCCCAGTTCCTCTAGCAGAACAGGGTCAAGGATTTTGTTCATATCTTTTTGTAGTTCCCAAAGAGGAGGGAACTTTTTGACCCATTATAGACTTAAAGTCTCTCAACAAGTTTCTCAAGGTCCCGTCATTCAAATTGGAGACTATTCAATCTATTCTCCCTCTGGTTCAGGAGGGTCAGTTTATGACCACTATAAACCTAAAGGATGCGTATCTTCATGTGCCTATCCACAGGGAACATTTCAAGTTCCTAAGGTTTGCTTTTTTGGATTGATATTTCCAATTTGTAGCCCTGCTTTTCGGCCTCGCTGCTGCTCCTCAAATCTTTATGAAGGTTCTAGGGGCTCTTTTGGCTGTGGCCAGATCTCTAGGGATTGCGGTGGCTCCTCACCTAGACGATATCTTGGTCCAGTTGCCATCTTTTCAGTTAGCAAGATACCATACAGATTCTCTGTTAGTTATTCTCCACTCTCAAGGGTGGAAGATTAATCTAAGGAAAAGTATGTTTTCTGGGGATAATCTTAGACTCAATATCTATGAAGATTGTTTTGACGGAGGTCAGAAAAGTCAAGCTTCTGGAGGCCTGTCATTCTCTTCAGTCCTCTGTTAATCCATCAGTAGCTGTATGCATGGAAGTAATTGGTCTCATGGTGGCATCCATGGACATTATTCTGTTTGCCCGCTTCCATTTGAGACCTCTACAGTTATGTATTCTCAATCAATGGAACCGAGTCCACTCGGATCTCTCTTAGAGGATAGTTATAGACTCTCAGACAAGAATGTCTCTGTCTTGGTGGATCTAAAAGGATCTTTGGTCTCAGGGTACTTGTTTCCTGAGACCTTCTTGAGAGAGTGTGACCACAGATGTCAGCCTGTTTGGGGGTCCCTAAGGGCTCAGGGACTTTTTAATTCAGGAGGAGTGTGCCCATCCTATAAATAACCAAAAATTGAGACCAATTTTCTATGCTCTTCAGTATGGCCTAAACTGAGTTTTATCCGGGTTATCAGATTTCAATAGGAAAACATCTCTTTTGTGGTGTATATCAACCACCAAGGAGGAACTTGGAGCATGTTAGCTATGAATGAGGTTACTTGCATTCTTCAGTGGGCAGATTCTCCCAATTGTCATCTCTCTGCTATTCATATCCCAGGGGTGGACAACTGTGAAGCAGATTATCTGAGCAGGCAGACCTTTCATCCAGGGGAATGGACTTTCCATTCAGTAGTTTTCTTGATGTTAACCCTCTAGTGGTGAGTTCTGGAGCTGGATCTGATGGCATCTCATCTAAACCCCAAGCTTCCAAGATACGGAGCAAGATCAAAAAATCCAGGTTTCGGTGATTCTTCTAGCTCCAGAGTGGCCTCACAGAACTTGGTTTGCAGACCTAGTGAGGTTGTCGTCATTTCCCCCATGGAAATTTCCTCTGAGGAAGGATCTTCTACTTCAGGGTTCCTTCCTCCATCCAAACTTAGTCTCTCTGAAGCTGACTGCTTGGAGATTGAATGCTTAGTCTTGTTCAGGTTTTTCTGTGAAGTTTATTGAGACTATGTTTCAGACTCGTAAGCCTGTTTCTCACAAGATTTATTATAAGGTATAAGGTAGATACTTTAATTGTTGCAGATCTAGGGGTTTTTTCTTGGAGTCAGGTGAGAATTCCCCATATCTGTCCTTTCTTCAGGAGGGCCTGGAGAAAGGTTTATCAGTTAGTACCCTTAAGGACCTGATCCGACAGTGCAGATCAGGTCCGACAGACATCGCTGAATGTGGAGAGCAATATGCTCTCCTTATTCAACATTGCACCAGCAGCTCACAAGAGCTGCTGGTGCAACGCCGCCCCCTGCAGACTCGCGGCCAATGGGCCGCCAGTAGGGAAGTGTCAATCAAGCCGATCATACTCGATCAGGTTGAATTGGGCCGATTCTTGTCCGCCTCAGGCGGACAGGGTTATGGAGCAGCGGTCTTTAGATCGCTGCTCCATAACTTGTGTTTCTGGCGAGTCTGAAGACTAGCCAGAAACACAGGCCCTCAAGCTCCATTCTGAGCTTGATAAATGGGCCTCTATGCATTCTGTTGATATCAAGTTATTGTCCTGGAAGGTTTTGATTCTGCTGGCAATTTCCTCTGCCCGTAGAGTTTCTGAGCTTTCGGCTCTATGTTGTGATTTTCTTTATCTTATTCTTCATGCAGATAGGCGGTTCTCTGTTCTAAATATAGAAAAAAAGTAAATGCACTAAAAAAGCCATACCACTGTTATATGGAAATAATGGATGTCTTATAATATAAAGGAGTCTCAATATTACAATAAAGTAAAATACAATACTAAAAGCAAAAACTGCTAAAAAAAATATTTATATATATATATATATATATATATATAAATATAGACACAACATATCTATATTTCTATTATCAAAACACTTTAAAGAGGTCCATAACGAAAGCACTGTAGGTCTGAAATATTGGGGAATTAAAAAAGGCAAAAAGGATTGTAGGGGAGGTGACTTTGAAAGAAAAATGTTATACCAGGAAGCTAACCTACAATATGATTTTGGTACCCTTATAACAGCAGGTCTAAATGTGGAATTAGACCTTAATTCATTCATTCACAACTAATATTCATTAATGCTTTTAGGACAAAAACTGAATATATAAACACATAGATAAAGCATATAAAATAATTAATTCACATTGAATATTTCACATACGCCTAGATTTAGAGTTTGGCGTTAGCCGTCAAAACCAGCGTTAGGGGCTCCTAACGCTGGTTTTGGGCTACCGCTGGTATTTAGAGTCGTGTAGGTAAAGGTCTAACGCTCACTTTGCAGCTGTGACTCTTCCATACCGCAGATCCCCCTACGCCATTTGCATATCCTATCATTTCAATGGGATCTTCCTAATGCCGGTATTTAGAGTCTTGGCTGAAGTGAGCGTTAGAAATCTAACGACAAGACTCCAGCCGCAGCAAAAAGCCAGGAGTTAAGAGCTTTCTGGGCTAATGCCGGTTCATAAAGCTCTTAACTACTGTGCTCTAAAGTACACTAACACCAATAAACTACCTATGTACCCCTAAACCGAGGTCCCCCCACATCACCGCCACTATAATAAATTTTTTTAACCCCTAATCTGCCGACCACACACCGCCGCCACCTACGTTATCCCTATGTACCCCTAATCTGCTGCCCCTAACACCGCCGACCCCTATATTATATTTATTAACCCCTAATCTGCCGCCCCCAACGTTGCCGCCACCTACCTACACTTAATAACCCATAATCTGCCGACCGGACCTCACCGCTACTATAATAAAGTTATTAACCCCTAATCCGCCTCAATAACCCTATAATAAATAGTATTAACCCCTAATCTGCCCTCCCTAACATCGCCGACACCTACCTACACTTATTAACCCCTAATCTGCCGACCGGACCTCACTGCTACTCTATTAAATTTATTAACCCCTAAAGCTAAGTCCAACCCTAACACTAACACCCCCCTAAGTTAAATGTAATTTTTATCTAACAAAATAAATTATTTCTTATTAAATAAATTATTCCTATTTAAAGCTAAATACTTACCTGTAAAATAAACCCTAATATAGCTACAATATAAATAATAATTCTATTGTAGCTATTTTAGGATTAATATTTATTTTACAGCCAATTTTGTATTTATTTTAACCAGGTACAATAGCTATTAAATAGTTATTAACTATTTAATAGCTACCTAGTTAAAATAATTACAAAATTACCTGTAAAATAAATCCTAACCTAAGTTACAATTAAACCTAACACTACACTATCAATAAATTAATTAAATAAACTACCTACAAATATCTACAATTAAACCTAACACTACACTATCAATAAATAAATTAAATACAAATTAATACACTAACTAAAGTACAAAAAATGAAAAAAGAACTGTTACAAAAAATAAAAAAATATTTACAAACATTAGAAAAATATTACAACAATTTTAAGCTAATTACACCTACTCTAAGCCCCCTAATAAAATAACAAAGCCCCCCAAAATAAAAAAAAATGCCCTACCCTATTCTAAAATAAAAATAGAAAAGCTCTTTTACCTTACCAGCCCTTAAAAGGGCCCTTTGCGGGGCATGCCCCAAAGAATTCAGCTCTTTTGCCTGGAAAAAAAAACATACAATACCCCCCCCAACATTACAACCCACTACCCACATACCCCTAATCTAACCCAAACCCCCCTTAAATAAACCTAACACTAAGCCCCTGAAGATCTTCCTACCTTGTTTTCACCACGCCGGGTATCACCAATCGGTCCAGAGGAGGCTCCGAAGTCTTCATCCAAGCCCAAGCGGGGGCTGAAGAGATTCATCATCGGGCTGAAGAGGTCCATCATCGGGCTGAAGTCTTGATCCAAGCGGCGGCTGAAGAGGTCCATCATCGGGGCTGAAGTCTTCTATCAAGTGGCATCTTCAATCTTTTTTCTTTCGGATCCATCTTCATCCCGCCGACACGGAACATCCATCCTGCCCGACGACTTCCCGACGAATGACGGTTCCTTTAAATGACGTCATCCAAGATGGCGTCCCTCGAATTCCGATTGGCTGATAGGATTCTATCAGCCAATCGGAATTAAGGTAGGAAAATTCTGATTGGCTGATGGAATCAGCCAATCAGATTCAAGTTCAATCCGATTGGCTGATCCAATCAGCCAATCAGATTGAGCTCGCATTCTATTGGCTGATCGGAACAGCCAATAGAATTGAGCTCAATCTGATTGGCTGATTCCATCAGCCAATCAGAATTTTCCTACCTTAATTCCGATTGGCTGATATAATCCTATCAGCCAATCAGAATTCGAGGGACGCCATCTTGGATGACGTCATTTAAAGGAACAGTCATTCGTCGGGAAGTCGTTCGGCAGGATGGATGTTCCGAGTCGGCGGGATGAAGATGGATCCGGAAGAAAGAAGATTGAAGATGCCGCTTGATAGAAGACTTCAGCCCCGATGATGGACCTCTTCAGCCACCGCTTGATAGAAGACTTCAGCCCTGATGATGGACCTCTTCAGCCGCCGCTTGGATCAAGACTTCAGCCCGATGATGGACCTCTTCAGCCCGATGATGGATCTCTTCAGCCCCCGCTTGGGCTTGGATGAAGACTTCGGAGCCTCCTCTGGACCGATCGGTGATACCCGGCGTGGTGAAGACAAGGTAGGAAGATCTTCAGGGGCTTAGTGTTAGGTTTATTTAAGGGGGGTTTGGGTTAGATTAGGGGTATGTGGGTAGTGGGTTGTAATGTTGGGGGGGAGGTATTGTATGGTTTTTTTTTCCAGGCAAAAGAGCTGAATTCTTTGGGGCATGCCCCGCAAAGGGCCCTTTTAAGGGCTGGTAAGGTAAAAGAGCTTTTCTATTTTTATTTTAGAATAGGGTAGGGCATTTTTTTATTTTGGGGGGCTTTGTTATTTTATTAGGGGGCTTAGAGTAGGTGTAATTAGCTTAAAATTGTTGTAATATTTTTCTAATGTTTGTAAATATTTTTTTATTTTTTGTACTTTAGTTAGTGTATTAATTTGTATTTAATTTATTTATTGATAGTGTAGTGTTAGGTTTAATTGTAGATAATTGTAGGTAGTTTATTTAATTAATTTATTGATAGTGTAGTGTTAGGTTTAATTGTAACTTAGGTTAGGATTTATTTTACAGGTAATATTGTAATTATTTTAACTAGGTAGCTATTATATAGTTAATAACTATTTAATAGCTATTGTACCTGGTTAAAATAAATACAAAGTTGCCTGTAAAATAAATATAAATCCTAAAATAGCTACAATATAATTATAATTTATATTGTAGCTATATTAGGGTTTATTTTACAGGTAAGTATTTAGCTTTAAATAGGATTCATTTATTTAATAAGAGTTAATTTATTTTGTTAGATAATAATTATATTTAACTTAGGGGGGGTGTTAGTGTTAGGGTTAGCCTTAGCTTTATGGGTTAATAAAGTTATTAGAGTAGAGGTCCGGTCGGCAGATTAGGGGGATAATACTTGAAGTTAGGTGTCGGTGATGTTAGGGAGCGCAGATTAGGGGTTAATACTATTTATTATAGGGTTAGTGAGGCGGATTGGGGTTAATACATTTATTATAGTAGCAGTGAGGTCCGGTTGGCAGATTAGGGGTTAATAATTGTAGGTAGGTAGCGGCGACGTTGGGGGCGGCAGATTAGGGGTTAATAAATATAATATAGGGGTCGGCGGGGTTAGGGGCAGCAGATTAGGGGTTCATAGGGATAACATAGGTTGCGGCGGTGTACGGAGCGGCAGATTAGGGGTTAATAATAATATGCAGGGGTCAGCGATAGCGGGGGGCGGCAGATTAGGGGTTAATAAGTGTACGGTTAGGGGTGTTTAGACTCGGGGTACATGTTAGGGTGTTAGGTGCAGACTTAGGAAGTGTTTCCCCATAGGAAACAATGGGGCTGCGTCAGGAGCTGAACGCTGCTTGTTTGCAGGTGTTAGGTTTTTTTTTTAGCTCAAACTGCCCCATTGTTTCCTATGGGGGAATCGTGCACGAGCACGTTTTTTAAGATGGCCGCGTCCGTAAGCATCGCTGGTATTGAGAGTTGCAGTGGCGGTAAATTATGCTCTACGCTCCCTTTTTGGAGCCTAACGCAGCCCTTCTGTGAACTCTAAATACCAGCTGTATTTAAAAGGTGCGGGAGAAAAAAAGCATGCGTAGCTAACGCACCCCTTTGGCCGCAGAACTCTAAATCTAGCCGTTAGTTTTTAGTAAGAAAATGGGATTATATAAACGCATAGATAAAGTAGATAAAAAAATCACCAAGAAATATCCCGATTTATATTTACATTTAACTATGTTGGTATTATATAATAAGCACATAGATGGAGCACATATGAACATTTAGTTCCTTTTGTGTTCTATATACACCTATACATTATATGTGTATATATTTGTATATAATTTATTATTATTATTTACTAAAGACACTTAAGCACATAGATAATCACTAGCTTTATATCTCTATTTAGCCTATTTTCTGTAATCTTTCTTTTTTTTTTGTTCCGGTATATATATTTTATATATATATATATATATATATATATATATATATATATATATATATATATATATATATATATATTATTTTATTTATTTATGATTATAATTTATTTACTTTTTCACATAGATTATGACCTACTCTCTTTCTAGTCATATGAAATGTAAACATTTTTTGATGATGTAATTCGTAATGAATCCTACTTTTAAAAGAAAATATATATATTTTTTATATTACTAAGATACGCCTTATTGCCCACATAGATATAATTATATATGCTCGCTATATGGTGTAGATATATAAAAAGATTATTCAAAGTTGTTAGATCTCTAAGTGAAATAAATATGTACCCCTTATAAAAAGAGGGGTTTATCATTATGGCTCAGTTTTTTACTAAAGGAAACAAGAGAAATGTCTACTTAAACAAAAGGGACCATCACTATGGCTACCGGATGCTCAAAAAATAAACACAGGTAATTACTAAGGGAACATTAACACCTGTGATGAGGAGGAGTTCCACATACTCCGGTATAAAAAAACACAGATTGTGAACATTGGATTCATCTTGATAAAGGCCCAGGAAGGGCTGAAATGCGTAGAAGCTAATCCATTACCACAATCTGACAGAGCGCCCTGTATATTTGAATGTTTTGTGGACCCTTAAAAAGAAACAAGTCATTTGTGAGTTTGAATATCACTACAAAGTGCAAGCTCCTGATTGGAGACCTGAACCAAGGTGACTAAGCCGTACGTGAAGGAAATCGTAGCAGACTGCATTCAGCTTAGACAGTGAGAGGAACGGATGCTGAAAGGATACCAGCGCAAATCAAGTGCTGCCACATCCTCTAAATAAGGTAAAGTGGTGAAGTATACCAGGCAACCCCTCATCATAAGATTTCAAGGTATGGATATACGGCTATAACAAAATTTCTGCGGATATCTCACATTATTAACTTTTATGTTTCTTTAAGCCATCCGGAGCCATCATACCCTCTTAGGATTTAAAAGATAGCCAATATCTATCTAAGAACTCATTACTTAAGAACAGACTGATTATCTTGATATTGGGCTGTGAACTTATAGATACAGAGGCCAAAATTTAGAGTTCGGCGGTAGAAGGGCTGTTAACGCTCCGCGGGTTTTTTTCTGGCCGCACCATAAATTTAACTCTGGTATTGAGAGTTCAAACAAATGCTGCGTTAGGCTCCAAAAAAGGAGCGTAGAGCATTTTTACCGCAAATGCAACTCTCGATACCAGAGCTGCTTACGGACGCGGCCGGCATCAAAAACGTGCTCGTGCACGATTCTCCCATAGGAAACAATGGGGCTGTTTGAGCTGAAAAAAAACCTAACACCTGCAAAAAAGCAGCGTTCAGCTCCTAACGCAGCCCCATTGTTTCCTATGGGGAAACACTTCCTACGTCTGCACCTAACACTCTAACATGTACCCCGAGTCTAAACACCCCTAGCCTTACACTTATTAACCCCTAATCTGCCGCCCCCGCTATCGCTGACCCCTGCATTACACTTTTAACCCCTAATCTGCCGCTCCGTAAAACGCCGCCACCTACGTTATCCCTATGTACCCCTAATCTGCTGCCCTAACATCGCCGACCCCTATATTATATTTATTAACCCCTAATCTGCCCCCCACAATGCCGCCTCCACCTGCCTACACTTATTAACCCCTAATCTGCCGAGCGGACCTGAGCGCTACTATAATAAAGTTATTAACCCCTAATCCGCCTCACTAACCCTATCATAAATAGTATTAACCCCTAATCTGCCCTCCCTAACATCGCCGACACCTACCTTCAATTATTAACCCCTAAACTTCCGATCGGAGCTCACCGCTATTCTAATAAATGGATTAACCCCTAAAGCTAAGTCTAACCCTAACACTAACACCCCCCTAAGTTAAATATAATTTTTATCTAACGAAATAAATTAACTCTTATTAAATAACTTATTCCTATTTAAAGCTAAATACTTACCTGTAAAATAAATCCTAATATAGCTACAATATAAATTATAATTATATTATAGCTATTTTAGGATTAATATTTATTTTACAGGCAACTTTGTAATTATTTTAACCAGGTACAATAGCTATTAAATAGTTAAGAACTATTTAATAGTTACCTAGTTAAAATAATAACAAATTTACCTGTAAAATAAGTCCTAACCTAAGTTATAATTAAACCTAACACTACCCTATCAATAAAATAATTAAATAAACTACCTACAATTACCTACAATTAACCTAACACTACACTATCAATAAATAAATTAAACACAATTGCTACAAATAAATACAATTAAATAAACTAGCTAAAGTAAAAAAAATAAAAAAGAACTAAGTTACAGAAAATAAAAAAATATTTACCAACATAAGAAAAATATTACAACAATTTTAAACTAATTACACCTACTCTAAGCCCCCTAATAAAATAACAAAGCCCCCCAAAATAAAAAATTCCCTACCCTATTCTAAATTAAAAAAGTTACAAGCTCTTTTACCTTACCAGCCCTGAACAGGGCCCTTTGCGGGGCATGCCCCAAGAATTTCAGCTCTTTTGCCTGTAAAAGAATAAATACAATACCCCCCCCCCCCAACATTACAACCCACCACCCACATACCCCTAATCTAACCCAAACCCCCCTTAAATAAACCTAACACTAAGCCCCTGAAGATCTTCCTACCTTGTCTTCACCATCCAGGTATCACCGATCCGTCCTGGCTCCAAGATCTTCATCCAACCCAAGCGGGGGTTGGCGATCCATAATCCGGTGCTCCAAAGTCTTCCTCCTATCCGGCAAGAAGAGGACATCCGGACCGGCAAACATCTTCTCCAAGCGGCATCTTCGATCTTCTTCCATCCGGTGCGGAGCGGGTCCATCTTGAAGCAGGCGACGCGGATCCATCCTCTTCTTCCGATGTCTCCCGACTAATGACGGTTCCTTTAAGGGACGTCATCCAAGATGGCGTCCCTCGAATTCCGATTGGCTGATAGGATTCTATCAGCCAATCGGAATTAAGGTAGGAATTTTCTGATTGGCTGATGGAATCAGCCAATCAGAATCAAGTTCAATCCGATTGGCCAATCCCATCAGCCAATCAGATTGAGCTCGCATTCTATTGGCTGATCGGAACAGCCAATAGAATGCGAGCTCAATCTGATTGGCTGATTGGATCAGCCAATCGGATTGAACTTGATTCTGATTGGCTGATTCCATCAGCCAATCAGAAAATTCCTACCTTAATTCCGATTGGCTGATAGAATCCTATCAGCCAATCGGAATTCGAGGGACGCCATCTTGGATGACGTCCCTTAGATGGTGAAGACAAGGTAGGAAGATCTTCAGGGCTGGTAAGGTAAAAGAGCTTGTAACTTTTTTAATTTAGAATAGGGTAGGGAATTTTTTATTTTGGGGGGCTTTGTTATTTTATTAGGGGGCTTAGAGTAGGTGTAATTAGTTTAAAATTGTTGTAATATTTTTCTTATGTTGGTAAATATTTTTTTATTTTCTGTAACTTAGTTCTTTTTTATTTTTTGTACTTTAGCTAGTTTATTTAATTGTATTTATTTGTAGCAATTGTGTTTAATTTATTTATTGATAGTGTAGTGTTAGGTTAATTGTAGGTAATTGTAGGTAGTTTATTTAATTATTTTATTGATAGGGTAGTGTTAGGTTTAATTATATCTTAGGTTAGGATTTATTTTACAGGTAAATTTGTTATTATTTTAACTAGGTAACTATTAAATAGTTCTTAACTATTTAATAGCTATTGTACCTGGTTAAAATAATTACAAAGTTGCCTGTAAAATAAATATTAATCCTAAAATAGCTATAATATAATTATAATTTATATTGTAGCTATATTAGGATTTATTTTACAGGTAAGTATTTAGCTTTAAATAGGAATAAGTTATTTAATAAGAGTTAATTTATTTCGTTAGATAAAAATTATATTTAACTTAGGGGGGTGTTAGTGTTAGGGTTAGACTTAGCTTTAGGGGTTAATCCATTTATTAGAATAGCGGTGAGCTCCGATCGGAAGTTTAGGGGTTAATAATTGAAGGTAGGTGTCGGCGATGTTAGGGAGGGCAGATTAGGGGTTAATACTATTTATGATAGGGTTAGTGAGGCGGATTAGGGGTTAATAACTTTATTATAGTAGCGCTCAGGTCCGCTCGGCAGATTAGGGGTTAATAAGTGTAGGCAGGTGTCGGCGACGTTGAGGGGGGCAGATTAGGGGTTAATAAATATAATATAGGGGTCGGCGATGTTAGGGGCAGCAGATTAGGGGTACATAGGGATAACGTAGGTGGCGGCGATTTGCGGTCGGAAGATTAGGGGTTAATTATTGTAAGTAGCTGGCGGCGACGTTGTGGGGGGCAGGTTAGGGGTGAATAAATATAATACAGGGGTCGGCGGGGTTTGGGGCAGCAGATTAGGGGTACATAAATATAACGTAGGTGGCGGTCGGCAGATTAGGGGTTAAAAATTTTAATCGAGTGGCGGCGGTGTGGGGGGACCTCGGTTTAGGGGTACATAGGTAGTTTATGGGTGTTAGTGTACTTTAGAGCACAGTAGTTAAGAGCTTTATAAACCGGCGTTAGCCAGAAAGCTCTTAACTCCTGCTATTTTCAGGCGGCTGGAGTTTTGTCGTTAGAGCTCTAACGCTCACTGCAGAAACGACTCTAAATACCAGCGTTAGAAAGATCCCATTGAAAAGATAGGCTACGCAAATGGCGTAGGGGGATCTGCGGTATGGAAAAGTCGCGGCTGAAAAGTGAGCGTTAGACCCTTTAATCACTGACTCCAAATACCAGCGGGCGGCCAAAACCAGCGTTAGGAGCCTCTAACGCTGGTTTTGACGGCTACCGCCGAACTCTAAATCTAGGCCCTAGTTTGCAAGCACAATATGTTAAGTAGAATATTTGTCACTTTTTTAGCAGTGTGTATCAATGTTATTTAATGGGATGTATTGATACCTTTTATTATCTTATTTAGTTTGTTTCTATTTCCATTGGTGGAATATTTGATGTCTTTTTTCAATTCTTTATATGTGATACATTGTGTCTATATTTCTATAAATATATATAAAATATTTTTTTAGCACTTCTTGCATTTAGTATTGTATTTTACTTTATTGTAATATTGAGACTCCTTTATATTATAAGACATCCATTATTCCCATGTAACAGTGGTTGGGCTTTTTTAGCGCATTTTCTTTTTTTCTATATTGATTTCACTTGGATTGGTTTCAGAGAACAATCTTTTTAGAATTTGCTGACCGATTTTCTCTATACTCTCAGATAGATATTTTGTACTAGTTTGGTTCTCTGTTCTAAGTTAGGTTTTCTACCTAAGGTGGTCTCGGAACGCAATATCAACCAAATTGTTGTTCCTTCATTTTGTCCTAATCCTTCCTCTGAGAAGGAGCAGTTATTGCACATCTGGATGTTGTGCATGCTTTAAGGTTCTATTTACAGGCTACGAAAGATTTTCGTCAATCTTCTGCTGTTTTTGTTGTCTTTTCAGGTAAACTGAGAGGTCAGGAGGCTACTTCTTCTACTCTCTCCTTTTGGTTGAGAAGTGTTATTTGATTGGCTTATGAGACAGCTGGACAGCAGCCTCCAGATAAAAATTATGGCTCACTCCAGTAGGGCTGCCGCTTCCTCTTGGGCCTTTAAAAATTATGCTTCTGTGGAAGAGATTTGTAAGGCGGCCACTTGGTCATCATTGCATACTTTTTCCAAATTTTATGTTTTTGCCTTAGCTGAGGCTTCTTTTGGGAGGAAAGTTCTTCAAGCGGTGGTGCCTTCTGTTTAGGTTCGCCTGTCTTGTGTATCCCTCCCTTCCATTCTGTGGACTCTAGCTTTGTTATTGGTTCCCACCAGTAATTGAATGGATTAGTGCACTTCCATGCCATTGGAAAGAAAACATAATTTATACTTACCTGATAAATTCTTTTCTTTCCTGGCATGGAGAGTCCACGACCTGCCCTTATTTTTAAGACCGCTTTTTGTAATTTCTCTAAACCTCAGGCACCTCTATATCCTTTGTGTCTTCTCTTTCCATAATTCCTCTGCTGAATGACTTAAGGCTTTGCTGGAGTGTTCTTTGCCTCCACCTGGTGGCCAGGAGTTGAATTCCCACTAGTAATTGAATGGATTTGTGGACTCTCCATGCCAGGAAAGAAAATAATTTATCAGGTAAGTATAAATTATGTTTTATCTCATTATGCAATAGTGAGATAAAATCTAAGGTTTAAAAAAAACCTACCAAAGATGTTGCATGATTTCTCTTCATGCCCCACGTGAGGCAGCTTAAATAATTTTGCCTAGAGACAATATATGTAATTGGGTATTGTTACTCACACCACACTGCATCACTAGCTGAAACAGCACAATTAACGATAACAGAAACAAAGAACAATGGAGAGTTTAATTTCTCTAGGCAAAATTATGTTTTGCTTCTGCTATAATTCTTGTTATGTGGGTTCCCTGCAGACAAGACTACATGACACATATATCTTGGGAAAATTGAGTTTCATAGAACAGTAAGAGACATAGAAAAAACAAGACAAAGCAGGTTAATAACACATTTTTATAGAATACCATACTATACTAATTAACTGGCCATTCATACCCCTTTCCCCCTACATTCACACACCTTTCATATCTCAATTCAGACTTTCTTTTCATTTCTCCAGTCACACTTCTACCACAGTTTCACATTCCTTTGATTTCTCCATTCACACACTACTTTCAGTTCTCTTTTCAAAGAACATTCTTATTCCTTTCAAATCATTAATTTTCAAACATTCATCAATCACACTGTGGACTGGATAGTGGAGGGAGGGCAAGGAAAGGTGAGGAATGCATATATGGAGGGAAATTAGGTAAGCGATTAGTGAACGTTCTTTCTCCGGGTCCACTGCGGCTTTTGTCCTTGACATTTTTTTGGCAAGTCACAAAGAAGGGGGAGGCATTTGTATGTCGTTATTATTATTATTTATTTGTATAGCACCACAAAATTCTGTAGCGCTGGGTACAGAGACAGGGGTATACAATGACAAGGATTTGTTATATGATACAAAAACATAACGGGCTAAACAATTCTAAGTACAGGAGGAAGAGGGCCCTGCTCCAGAGAGCTTACAGTCTACAGGTTGAGGATGGAGAGACATAAGGTTTGGGGTAGCTTGTCACATGGATTGAAGTAACAGCAGTGAGTCAAGGCAGTTCAAGATTTGTTTTTGTTAGGATGAAAAGCAGAGGAAATATGGTAAGCCTTTCTGAATAGGTGGGTTTGACAGTTTTTCACAGCTAGGCAGCGCTAGTTCACATGTGCAATACCCCCCCCGGAAGTTATTTATGAGTCAGCACTGGTTGGCTAAAATGCAAGTCAGTCAAAAGAAATAAGAAAACTGAAATAAGGGGGCAGTCTGCAGAGGCTTAGATATAAGGTAATCACAGAGGTAAAAAGTGTATTAATATAACCATGTTGGTTATGCAAAACTGGGGAATGGGTAATAAAGGAATTATCCATCTCTTTAAACAAAAAAAAAATCTGGAGTAGACTGTCCCTTTAATATTTTAAATTGTATTCTGAAGTGTATGGAGAGCCAGTGTAGAGACTGGAGTCGGAACTAGGTGGAACAGATTGCTGTGTAGAACTGTTTAGGAAAGTTCGCTAATCACTTACCTAATTCCCTTCATATGTGCTTAACCCTGAGTGACATTGCTGTATTGGTTTTAATATTTTAGAGGTTTTATTGTTATAATTTTAATAAATGAAGATTGAAGAAGCAATCCTGTTTAAGCCTTTGGATTTGATTTATATGCGTTAAAATTGAGAGCTGGAAATCAGCTCTGAAATATGTGAGTACTATTTAACTTCTTATACAAAACATCCAATATATTAACTATGTCACACAAGGAAAAAAAAATATTTCTCTCTGAGGAATTAACATTTGGAAATAATTGACTGTGGACAACATTTACAGTCAAGCACTTTATTAAGAAAATAAATTAATGTTTTAGGATTCATTTGAGGGTTTCTTATTAGGAAAGGATGTAGGGTTGCCAGGCGTCCAGTATTCAAACAGACGGTCCAGTATTTTAGCCGGCTGTCCAGTAAAATCTTAAATGTCCATTTTTTTTTAAAGTCTCTGAGTCTTAGATAAATGTAAAAGCCTCCTATGTCTCAATGCATTACAAATATGGTGCAGAAAGTAGCAAGGTGCAGTCAAGAGGGTCAAATCACTTCTGTGTACATGTGTTACAGTCCCAAAAAGGTCAAATTATTTATTTGTATGTTACTGGCAGCCAAGAGATGAAATGACTGCTCAGTTGTGAAATGTATCTATGGTGGTATAAGGAGTACGAGCTAAGGTAGAGATTTTGGGACATTATGTGACACCACAGGCCATCGTGCTTAGTCACCCACAGATTGTCCAGTTTTTTTGTGGCTACCCTAAAAGAGTGAAGGATAAGGGTTAGGGAGTTAGGATGGTACAAGACACACAAACACACACACACACACACACACAAATACAAACATACTAGACCATCCTAGACTACTCAAAAAGAATTATGTTTTACTCTACTACTGCATTAGATTTTTCTGTCTTATTAAAATACAAACATAGTCAAAAGTTTTTTTTTATTAAATTTTTTTTTAAATTAATTAAAAATATAATAAATATTTTATTTAAATTCAGATTTTCTTCATAAACGGAAAGAGTCCACAGCTGCATCCATTACTTTTGGGAATTCAGAACCTGGCCACCAGGAGGAGGCAAAGACACCCCAGCCAAAGGCTTAAATACCTCTCCCAATTCCCCCATCCCCCAGTCATTCTTTGCCTTTCATCCCAGGAAGTTGGCAGAGAAGTGTCAGAAGTTTTTTCGATAGTCTCTTATGGAGGGTAGTACTCTTCGGAATGGGACTGGAGTTTTAAATAGTCCTGTCAGCCTCTCAGTGAGAGCAAGGATGAAAGTTAGAGTCCGGAGATGCAGGGAGAATCTTTCTGCAAAACCATCCTGACTCAGATTAACAACTCCACAAGCAATCAGCGTTGACGAGTTTCGCTGCCTGCTTTCTTCTCTCAAGTCCATGGCAGAAGCGACGCTACTATCTGTCACACTTGAAGAGCCATGTTCCTGTTCCACGGCATAGATTCAGGTAAGACCGTTTCATTTACTTTCATCATGGATGTCTTGTAATTACAATAGCTTATACGAGAGGCTACAACCTCCCAGGAATAACTTAAATACAGGGTCTCATTGAGGTTCCTTTTGTATCTTGGAATCAAGGGTTAATATCTCCTGAGGGGGTTATTGAACAGGGTTTTTTTTTTTAATCATGTTTGTTATATGATTCTGTCTGCTAACGTGTAGTGATACTTTGGCTCATGGCTGTTTCGGAACATAATGGCCTTTTGCAAGTGACGCGGCCTTTACGGTCGGGCACGCTTTTTCTTGGACTGCACGGTACACCTTGTGACCGGGCGTGGTCACGTTTTTGCTCTCCATTTCAGCATTCCTGACCGTGTGGCAACAGAGAAATTCTGGTTCGCTGGTGTCTGGTTCATAGTAGGCGGTAAATGCACCAACCATTGGGGGTGTAAGATGCTGTTTACATTTTTCTTATTGGTCCATTTTTTATCATTATCCCAGTTATGGGGGATTCTGATTTTTTGGAGACGGATGTCTCTGATTCTAATTCTACTTTTTGCAAAGAATATGAAATGGCCCAGGTGATACATGTCCATCAGTTATGTTCCGAATGCCGTTTTAGAGTGCTCCGTTCCTCAGGATCAGGGAACCAGGGGCCCGCTGAGCCATCTGCCTCTGGGGATTCTGCTTCCCGCGAGGCGCGTTCCCTACAACCAACTCTTACTACGCATGCAGGTAACCCTTCTCTGGAGGGTGGCTTGTTTCCTCTGGTCGTTACAAAGCGGTTCTGCATGGCCATATCTTTGGTGCTGGCACATTTACATCTCCCAGGAGTGTGTTTAAGATATGGGGGAGTGGATCCTCTGTCTTCCGATGTGAATTGCATACAGGATTAGACTAAGGTGAAGTAATCTTCTTATAGTCTTATTTATCGAGTATCTTCCAGTTCTGAGCTTGGAAGACTCGGATTCCTGTTGGGCTGGTCCTGCGGGGGTGTCCGTTCTTCCTGGGCGATAACCTACGGGTTGCTTTATCTTTTATTTTTAATCCAGTTAGGATCAGTTTTGTTTGGTTTTAAGCTCATGTTTGTTATAATATTTCCTTTGGGAATTTTCTTCTCTGGAATCGATACTCGCGATTTTGTGATCGCACTGTTTACTTCTAAGTAAGTTTGTCACGAGAACATGTTTTAGTCCTATGTTTGTTTGTTGTTTATCTTTCCCATTTAGGGGGTGACTTTGTGTGGCATTGTCAGTATTGGGCCCTTGGTTTCAGGCTGGTCCTGACTGGGTACAAATCCTTCTCTTTTTAAGGCCTATTTCAGACATGTGGCGCCTGCTATCCCTGGCTGGTCCAGTTAGGGCGCCGAGTGGTTACCACTACTGTTTAGTTTTATTTTACAAGTTTCAGCTAGCATTCTGAGAGGATTTGATGGTCCGTGGTTTGTCTAGGGGCATGGAGGATTATGTCTGGTCCTCATTAGCCTTTCATTTTAGTTGGTTGAGATCTGCTACGACATACTCAGTTGGTTCCGATTTCAGGATCTAGAGTGATTCCCTCCTGTTGTGGGTTGAAAGTTCAAGGATTTCGGACCTTCGTGTAGCCAGTTTCTGGTGGTCTTGCCTTTCAAGGTTTCTTGGGATTGTCCTTTTAGGACTTGTTCCCTTTTAAAGTCTCTTCTTTAGAGTCGAGACTGTTTGGACTTCGTCTGCTTTTTCTTGGCAGAAGTTGAGGGCCGTGCGGCTCTTTTCTGCTTCTGGGAGTTCGTTGTTCCATATTAGGGACGATAGACTGTTGTCTCCTCCTATCCTAGCTTTTGCTTAGGGGATGTTCTGCTAAGATTCGGAATGCTTGGCATTCTTCTTCCTTGGGTGGTCCTCCGGAAGGATAATCTGAGTGGACTCTTTCCGTTTATGAAGAAAAACATAAATTATGCTTACATGATAATTTCCTTTTCTTCAGACAGAAAGAGTCCACAGCTCCCGGTCCGTATTTTTTCTGGGGGGCGTCGGTTTTTTGTTCTTCTGGCACCTTTTCACCCTATGCTTCTTCTACAGTTCCTTGTTCCTCAGCAGAATGACTGGGGATGGGGGAAGTGGGATAGGTATTTAAGCCTTTGGCTGCTGTGTCTTTGCCTCCTCCTGGTGGCCAGGTTCTGAATTCCCAAAAGTAATGAATGCAGCTGTGGACTCTTTCCGTCTGAAGAAAAGGAAATTATCAGGTAAGCATAATTTATGTTTTTGGGCTAGATTACAAGTGATGTGCTATTAATGTTTGCACCCTTTCAAGTGCACGTATTACAAGTTGAAAGTAAACACAATCGCATTATATGCTTGTGTGGTTACCGCAACTTCAGAGCTCTGGTTAACTGTTAAGCTCAAATAAAAACAAAAGCACATTTATCTGTACAGTAACATTCATATTAACACTGTCTGATAAAAAATATTGCATAAAAATATTGCATTAAAAAGTTATAAGGCTGCAAAAAAAATGAGGGTGAGGATGCAATTGCGAGAGCACAATTTTTTTACTTACGACCTGTTGTATGTGCGCAACTGAGCGTGCCTAGATACTAGATAAAATTGAGCACAGATAATGTTCATGGGTGCGCTCCACTTGTAATCTAGCCCTTTCAGGGGGGTGTCAATCAACCCGATCGTACTCGATCGGGTTGAATTGCGGCGATGTCTGTCCGCCTGCTCAGAGCAGGCGGAAAGGTTATGGAGCGCTGCTTCATAACTGGTGTTTCTGGCGAGTCTGAAGACTCGCCAGAAACACGGGCCCACAAGCTCCGTACGGAACTTGATAAATGGGCCCCTATGAATCAATTATGCATGCTAATTCCGTTACAATATTCTATACAACAGATCATAAAAATATACCCTTAACCTTACTCACAGTGAATCGCATTAAAATATCACAATAAAATACCAGAATATGGACCGCTAACTTAACAGTGTTTAGTTAAACAATATAACAAGATACTTCACACAAATCTTACTGGATATTAATAGACTTAAGATAACTTTCAGACAAGTATAATTAAGCTACTTAGCCCACAAATGGTTCTATATAACTTCAATTAAAAACACCAGAAATTATATATATTATTAATGCAAACAGCCAATTTTTATGCCAATATGTCTGACCTGAAATAACCACTTATTTAGCCACCATAAAACAAGTTTTGAAATATATCACAACAGCTACAAATAACTTAATAACTACCAGAGATTTAACCACAATAACCAATTTATGTACAGTTCTAAGAGAGTTCAAAATAATAAAACTGATTTATAAATCTGGAGTGCCACATCCTGTCTAGCAAATAAATTACTTAGCACTAAATATGACTGGTTCTAACTTACAAAGGACTATGGATGTAAACTTAAAATAGCAAATATGCCCTTTAAATTACCAGCTGCAATCTAACTATAGCTATAGAATACCTTGCATTTAAATATTATATATATATATATATATATATATATATATTTAACAATCACGTATACTTTACCAAATAACCAAATGAATGTTCAGCTTCTTCTTGTAGGTCATATAAGAAAGGATTTTTCCACTATTGTAAGAATACAGGTGTTAGGAATTATTGTTAGTGTAAGTAGCGCCATCTTGTTCTTGGCCGCCATTTTTTCTTTGGCATCCATCTTGTCTGAATAACCTTTATTATAGTGGTTTATTCTGTAGTGAGAAACACATGCTTGTTATTATTCTCTGCAAAGCTAGTTAACCTTGTAGATGTCCCTGGCACAACGCCTGGAGGGTACTATCTCTATAAGATGTTCAAATAACATTGTCTTCATCCTAGATGCACTCCTTATTATGACTATAGAAATATTGTTTATGAGCTAGTCTTTTTCCTGACAAACACTGTGAAACTGTGTAAAATGACGCGGCCATAACGTGTCATTATGTTAACCCCATACGCTGTATCTGCCGTCTATAAGACATGCTTTGTATCTTTCAATAAATAGAACAGGTTTAGATCATTGCTGCATGGTCTGAATTACTGTTCTCCGGACGTCCTTATCAAATAATCTTCATTTCCAGGAGGTACGGTGGGCCCAAGTCCTGACTGACACTCCCCCTCTGAAACCAACACCTTACAGTTTCTGGTGTCAGAAGTGGGATTCGCACTGGGTAAGTAGATGAGTGTTTTTTACTCTACTTTCCTTCTGTGAATCTGAACCTAAATTTAGTTGGTTTTATTTTTTGTAATAGGTGTTGGTAATATATGATAAAGGGTTAAAGGGGATTCCTGCAGTAAAGAAAGAAGCAGGGTTGGAGCGGAGGTTCTTAGTCCTGTCGGCACTTGTGATAATCCCTCTAGACAGGTTAATAGTCCTGTGCTAGTTTAAGACAGGTATTGTAGTCCTGTCTGGTGAAGCGCGCAAGATAAAAATTAGCATGCATTTGACGGGAGGTTATCATTCCCCCGGGCAAGCTGGCATCGCTTTGTTATAATGAGTTTGAGTCTCATGTGTGTCCCTATACAGTCCTATAGTAGTTTTTGTTACCTATCACGGGAAATGAAATATTATTTGTATTGCTTGCATTTTATTGCTATTTGATTGCTGTGCTTAGAGAATATTAAGTGACTGTGCATTTTAGCATTGCTGCTCTTATTGTGCATGTAAAAATGGGGTTTGCTTATAGCAAAATATGGATAATAATGCATACAGAAAATATGTAGGAGATTGCATTTTTAATGTCTACAAAGGGGTTAACAGAAGTATTTCAGGTGGGGAGATATCCACTCTAGAAAGGGAGGGGGATTATAAAACTGGCAGCTTTGTAGATTCAACGAGAAAACTTCCTCTGTGTTAAAGAATGTTTTGGGCATAGAGGGGGGGGGGCTACTGAGCGCACACACCAGAGCACATATTCAGAGAACGGAAAAAGGAAAAGGAGAAAAAGAGGATGTTTATTCCATTTGAAATGTGTTTTTCTCAATTTGTGGGGAAAATGACCATTCCTTGCAAATTTGGACACTTTCAAATACATTTTAAATTTGGTGGAAAGTTAATCTTATTGTATTTTTATATGTCTTTGGTATGTTATGAAATATATGTTTTCCAGAGAAGGAAAGGAAAAAAGGTAGTGAATTTCTGGTATGCGAGATGAGCTTGTGTGTGTGTGTGTATTGCTGTAAAAATGACCTTGGTGCATTTTTCTTTTTGTATGGTAATTATTTAAGCTAGTTCCTTAGCTAAGAAATCAGACGTTGTAATGAGGTATTTTGAAGTTTTATTGTTACAACTTTAAAGTCATAAGCATGTTTTTAAGTATGTGTGTTATTAATAGCAGTTTTTAGTTTTAAGTGATAATTGTTGTATGCAAATATAAAAACTGTCCACCTCTTGCGGCATATAAATATATTGTTTTTGCAAGTGAACTAATTAAGGGATTTGTGAATGTGCAGATGATTGAGTGACTTGCGGTCATGTTCTGGTAAATGAAAAAGATTAACAGGTTGATTCAAGTATGTTGTATTTGCAAGATTTGTGCAAGGAGTTAGTAGAAAAGATAAAATATGGTTATAGGCTGTATATCATTAAATTTATCTAAAAGTATTTGGGTACATTTCTGTTGCAAGTAAATTAATTCAGTAGAAGTTTTAATATACATGGGTGTTACGTGATAAATGGTTAGTCCTTAAAGGGACAGTACACTGTAACATAGTTTTGATATTAAGGTATTTTCAATGGCTTGTTATACAAGCTGAATAGTTTAAAATGTAGGAGAAGTTGCATTTGCAAGTTTATTTGTATATATGAAGTAAATTGCAATGGGTTGAATTTCGGATAATAAGTATATTTTATTGTGTTCCTTATCTTATATTTGTCTGTAAAACCGGAGCTCAGGGCTTAGACAGAGCAATGGAAAATTGTCATTTTATTATTTAAAGGATCAGTTCACTCATGTGAAAGGATTTCATGAGCAGTAATAGCACTGTATTAGCAGTTGGCAAAATATATTTTTGAGACGTTTCCTTGTATTATTCTTTTTCAATCTGCTGTTTAGATAGCAGACATTTACGCAGTGTAACTTAATTCTCTCTGTAATGCAAACTGAATTGATAAATTGCCTCCAATCTTGGTGTTGCGATCTGTGAGACTAGCGAAAAAGGGAAAAAAGAGGAGCGAAAATATTTAAAGGGATACAGGCAAACTGATATAAAATCTGAGATTTTAAAGACATACTTACAGAGAGAGAAAATTAGATTTACTGTAAGCCTAACACTAGTATAATTAACTGTGTCAGCAGTTTCAATTAAAGATATTTTTTTCATTTGGGTAAAATGTCCCTTTAACTAGCCTGCACCTTACTGTGAGTGTGTTTTTATGCTGGTTATGTTTGCTTAGGCTATTTAATGAACGTCAATATACATTTTTCATTATAAAGTAAGGCCAAATGGATCCTTGGGAACAATTTAAAGGGAATTTTTTTTTTTTAGACAAACTATCATTTTTAATCTATTTGTGTAAATTATTATTATTATTATTCTTTAGTAGAAAGCTTATTTTTTGTTATATGCAATTGTTATATTTAGCTAGAGAGCTGCAAAATGGTGAATATCAAATTATAAAACAAAGTTGAATCAAATAAATGTGTATTTATTAAAATTTTGGTTATGTAAAAGTATAGACTGGATTCTAGAGCTTTTCACAAATTATTTGTGCCACACCTGATTTATTTAACAGTGGATTTGCACTGTGCATGCGAGCAGGAGCTATATAGAACAGTGGCTGTACCATTGTTATCTGATATTTCCCAAAATAGGATAATTAGGTGTTTGTGTGTTCCTTTGTAAATTTATGGTTCAGGATTTTATTTGTAAATATGCAACTGGAGTTTATTGATCATCTGCAGTGATTGCATCATTAGTATGCTCTCATAGTATTGTGCATAGTAGAATTTGCAGAACCAGAGTATAGATTGTTCTTATAGGATTTTAATTATTTGTAGTGTTTTGCGAGTGCTGTGTTTCAGTGAATGTAAGTATATGTGTTGAATTTCAGGTTAATTGTGTTTGTTTAAAGTTTGTGTCGGCTGTTAATGTTTTGTTTTGTGGAATGGACAAGTGGTTTTAAATGTTTTCTAAGAGATTGTTATGTTTTTCTCTTTCGTGACTGCGTGTGGAAGCGTGCTGTATGAATGGCATATTAAATAGTGAGGTGTATTTGATTTTGCTTGCTTTTGAGAATAGTATTCTGCATGCATGAGTGGAGTGCATGATTTGTCTTTTAGTTTCGTGTTATATTGTGTTTGTGTGCCACATGGGATGTTTCACGCAAACAAGGGGGAAATATTGATGAGTATTGATGAGTATCTTTATTTGATTTGGGTGATTATTATTTTAAGTAAGAAAGTGAACCTAAAATGTTTTTATTTTTCTATTTTGTTCTTAACACAATATTTGTATTTGCAGGATGAGATCATGCAGCTGTATCCACAGATTAAAGACACTAACTGAATTATTTTTGAGTTTTCCATATTTAGGTAAAATCTGTACAGATAAAATACCATAGTGCACTCTCCAAAAGATTGAAGATTGAATGCAAGTAAACCTTTTAAAGGGAGAAAAAAATGAAGATAAAAGACATTTTGTCAGGTTTGTTTTAACCACCATACTGCAGTAAAAGTTGCTGTACTATCTTTGGATCCATTCTTTGCTTTGCATGCTGGTACCAGCCCTAGAACTGGACTCTGGGTAATCCATGACTGTTTCCTCTGATGTGTGTCATCAGAACATAAAGACTATCCTTCTCTGGACTGTGACTTGCCGGTTGATATTGAGGACCTGTTACGCTGTTACAGGGTCAACCAATTAAATTAGGGGAGTATTGTTTTAACTTGTTTACTTATATTGCTTGTTTTGTATGCTTTTGTATCTGTGTTATTTTTGTTGATCATATTAGTTATAAGAAGTCATATAGTTTTGTCTGCAGAAAAGCATGCCTTATTGGTATTAGTGCACATTGTAGTTTATGTACTTAAACAAAGTAACCCTTTAGATAAGTGTAACTCTTAACCTTGCAGTATTATAACCTATTGAATGGCCCACTGAGTATAGAAAATATGTTTGCACCTTTATAGTTTAAAGAAAATGCTGCAATATATCAGAATATTTTAGACCCTCCATCCTATGGAACGCAATGAGGACATGTCGCAGCTAGAAGTTTATATTAATTATACAGAAAAAATATTTGTTTAGGGAGTAGCATAATTATAGTTTATGGAAGCAAATGTAGTTTGTTTCCCTTTTATTAATTGGTATAGTATCAGCAATTTGAATTTTGTAGTTCCAGAGGTTTGTCAATGAAAGGAATTATTTTACCATAAAGATGTGTTTACCTTTAAGAGATTTTGTAGTTTTAAATAATGTTATGATTGTATTCTTTCCTCATACAGGAGTGTGAGAGAATGTAGGTTGCATAAAATAATTAGTAAACTAGCAGTGGTTATATCAGATGAGATTGTTGACTATTAGGATCATAGTTGGAGAATTTTAAACATTATAGATAGTAGCTGTGTAGAATAAAGCAACACTAGGTTCTTTTATTTTTAGTAGTTCCAAGTGACAGTGTAAAGAGATTCATTTTTTAAGAAAATATTTTTATTGACTGTTTTTTTTTTTTTTTTCATTTTTGTTACAGGGCAGGCCTTAGCATAAATTTTAGCATAGCCATTCAGCCTCTTGATGGAGTCTAGCAGTTTTCACTTGCTTAGTATTCATGAAGTATCATTTAAATTGTATAGAGAAGCTGTAAGTTATTCTCTGTAAAAGTATCAATGTATTTAGTTTGTATTATATATCAACAATGTTTTCTTGGTTTTAAATGACATAGGAGTTAATCTAAAGGAATTGTGATGCTTAAAAAAGATGAAAGAAGTTTTATTTGGACATAATTGTGATTGTATCGGGGTGTGTACTCATCTTGTGCTGGTTTGTTTCCTTCTTAGATTCCTTCTGACTCGAGTGTCTGCTTGCTATGGGGATCCACTGGCTACCTTGTCTACCCCATGAACAAACCATCAGACTTCCAGCATCTACCTGCGGAAGAACACTGGATACGCACCCCTACAGCAAATGAACTGTATTAAAGCAAAGTGTCTGAGGAAGGTGGAGCGCTCTAAGAGGACAAAGACTGTTCTTAAAGTGATCAGAGGCCACCTAGAGACATTTGTGCTGTTCCCATGTCATGCTTTACTGTGGAGAATGTACTGAGCAAAGAACTGTTGGACATATTGGGTGGTGCTAGCAATGCAGGTGGAGAAATAAAAGATGCAGCGTTGTTTGGGGGTAGATGGGGGCTGGTTGGGTCTTTGTGCAGATAGACCGGTAGTTTGGGGATGCTGGGAGGTAGACGGAGAGTATTGGAGAAGCCGCACCTATGTGCAGTGACAAATTGTGCGCTATTAGCCTATAAAATTATACCACGACATGTGAATATTTTTCTCTATAGTATTCTCACATAGAGTCCTGTTCCCGTAGTATTAGGCTCATACTGTTGTTAAAGGCTTTACTAATTTTCTGCGCCTTTCTATTTTTATGTTATTCTGTTAGAATAAAAGATTGGTATGTTAGGAATTATTGTTTGCGTAAGTAGCGACATCTTGTTCTTGGCCGCCATTTTTTCTTTGGCATCCATCTTGTCTGAATAACCTTTATTATAGTGGTTTATTCTGTAGTGAGAAACACATGCTTGTTATCATTCTCTGCAAAGCTAGTTAACCTTGTAGATGTCCCTGGCACAACGCCTGGAGGGTACTATCTCTATAAGATGTTCAAATAACCTTGTCTTCATCCTAGATACACTCCTAATTATGACTATAGAAATATTGTTTATGAGCTAGTATTTTTACTGACAAACCCTGTGAAACTGTGTAAAATAACGCGGCCATAACGTGTCATTATGTTAATCCCATACGCTGTATCTGTTGTCTATAAGACATGCTTTGTATGTCAGGTTTAGATCATTGCTGCGTGGTCTGAATTACTGTTCTCCTGTCGTTCTTATCAAATAATCTTCATTTCCAGGTGGTACGGTGGCCCAAGTCCCAAAATGGCAGAGATACTTGGCACAGAATCTGTGTGTTTCTCTCTCCAAACTTTATGCTTCTTTGAGTCTGTCCCTCCTCTAGTGTGTGTGGCAATCTTTATCAAAAACCCCTCCTTCTTTTCTTTAATCATTCCCACGAGAGTTTGTTAGGCCCTCGGAGCTGAACATATCATTGGCTATTTGAGAAACGCCTCCCTGAGCAGCCAAATAGCTTTTGGTTGTAATACCATTTTTGAACTATAGGTGGCAGCAGACAGCCAGAAATGCAGTTTCATTTTCAACACTGCTAACAGTAAATATAATTTACTATATCGTCAAATGTATATTTAGTATATTCACTATTACCTGATATTAATAAACTTATCTGGTCAACATATATGTCCCATCTGATATAATTTAGCATGCATTTATAGAGACTAAACATGAGCATATCTCTAGTAATATTTTAAAATGCATTTAAAAATCACATTTTCAATGAAAGGATTTAAAAGGATCACAATACCTTCGGCATGGATCTAACTAATATCTCAGTTATCATCTTAATATCACATACATACCTTGAGATTAGCAGTCAGTTATAATTTCATATCTATATTTATATTGGAGTATTATCCCATATTAATATAAATATTGCATATCTGTATATCTCTTGCTGAGTGTATAAAAACAAATGATATAATTTACAGCACCAATTACATATGCACTTTTCAGATGCCTGAAAAATAAAAAGAATTAATTTTGAAATAAATTGGACATTTTAAATTGACTATATGGTTACTTATTAAATTCATCAAATACTTATCTAATATGCTACTGTTAGGCATTTTTTTCTCAGATCCACAAATACACATTTATACAATTTACTTGGACAGTCTGAGTATCAAGGAAACATTTGAAAATTACACAATTCATTTTATATGAAGTTCTATTTTCCTCTTTTAAAATCAATATTTGCATTCTTATATGCTTTCTGCACTCACAGGGTTAAACATGTTTTAAAAGACTTTCTTCACTATTTCACGGTGATGTGACGTCTGAAATCCATGAGTTTGAACTCAGTATGGGGTACTTAACACCCAGATGATATGAGCCACATCATTTGAGAATGTTTGTATATTCCACTATCCTTACAGACTAAGCAACTGTTGTCTACAGGGGTTCTGTAAGTTTATTACCCATCTTGGGCAGGAAACCCATATATGGGCATATAAATCTGAGGACTCTATATGCTAACATTTACTTTGAAGTGGCCCATTGGTCTTATCTATACAAAGGTCCTTTGAAGTGATCTTTCTAAGATAACTTTGAAAACAATTCCTTTGATGAATTGGGACAAAGGCCTGCATTGTGTCCTTGATAAATGAGAGAGGGGGGCTGTGTCACAAACAGCCTCACAAATAAATGAACCATTTGGTGTAGACAAATATATATATATATATATATATATATATATATATATATTATTTAATAACACTCACAGATATCCTGACAGTAGGATTAATAATTTTCACTCAAATAGCAGCAAGCAAATAAATCATTACCTTCCAGAAAATTTTGCATATAATATGGTACAGATCTTTTAAGAAATATGCTCAATACTGCAAAAGAGAGAAACTGTGATTAGTTCATTGTACTACTACTGCACTGCAGTACTACTTTATTGTAATTCAATTACCGGTATATTTAAAATTTGTAATATTTTTAAAAGTTTTAAAAATTTTAATTTAAGTTACAAACAGTAATACTAAGGGCTAGATTATGCATGGGGTGCATTATCTTTTCTGAAACTTTGTGCAAAGAATAACTCACAATCTGGTATTATAAGTGTATGGTTAAATATTTTAACCAAATGCATATTAACACAGCCAAAACTTTTTAAGCGCACCCTATACATCCCAAAATGTTCTTTCATGATTTAGATACAAATACAATTTTAAAAAAAGTTTCCAATTTACTTATTTTATCAAATTTGGTGTTGATCTTTTGTTATTCTATTGTTGAAGAGATAGCTAGATAGGTAACATGCACATGTATAGAGCATTCCATAACAGGAAATACTGCTGCCATCTAGTGTTCTTGCTAATAGTGCTGCAGACTCATGCACACTCCTGAACTAACCTCTCCTGCTTTTCAACAAAGCATAACAAGAAAACAAAGACAATTTGACAATAAAAGTATATTGGAAACTTTAAAAAAAAAGTGTATTCCCTCTCTAAATCATGAAATAAAAATTTGGGTTTTATGTCCCTTTAAATGTATGTAAATGTCCTATGTATGTTTAGGGATTATATGGCATCTGCTACAACTTGTATTTACAATCTCATGTTGTGCTCTCCCCGGGTAACAAGTTACATTGGTCTAGAATCTTTATTGATATTATTATTGCCTGCCAAATAAATAATATTATTATTCCCAGCCCAAATAGAATATTGACTAAGGGGGGGGGGGTTGCGGAGCCAAATGCTGAAGCTGACGGACGTGTTCCTGGTTTTTAGATCCAAACTGTGGCATTAATACATTAATATAGGTTTGGAACTCCTACTACAGCACCCAAGACCTAATACACAACAGAGAGACATCACTTTAAAGAAATGCTACCAGCATATACTTTTTAGTAACACCATGTGGTAAGCTTTACCATCGACCATACTAGACGCCTTTAACATCAGTGATCCGTATAAACCACAGGCCTAGGCTACCGCATAATACCCCCTTCCCCCGAACCCCAGGTTAAAATAGCAATTATTAATTCTGCAAGAAATCTGCTAAAACATTAACCCTGCTCTGTCATTTAGAGATATCTATTTGAGAATGGAGGAGGAACTGTGCTTTGAAGTACTTGCCTTGTTCAAACATAATTAGTAACCAGGCTCTGTAGTCTGTTTAAGATAGGTCTAGGGACATTATATGGAATAGACCTAAATAGATACGAGATCTTCGAAAGGAAGGACATCTTGATCGCAGCAATACGAACTGTCTAGGAGATTTCTCTATATTCCCAAGATTCAAGCAGTTTCTTAAACTCTGAGAGTCTATCTGTATAGTTCAATGCTATCGTGGTAGAGGGGTCTGGACTAAGGAAAACTCCCAGTACCTTAATGGAGGTCTCGTTCCATTTAAAGTGGTACGTTCTCTTTAGGGAGGCAAGGTCGTTGGGTGTTATATTTACAGGGAAAACTTCTGTCTTTGAAACGTTGAGTTTATAAAAGCTCAGGTTACCGAAGTTCTCTAAAGTTGTGAAAACTACAGATAAGGATTCTTTGGGTGACGTGAGGAAAAGGGTGATATCATCTGCATATAATGAGATTTTGTGTGAGTAAGCCCCTACTGAGAGGCCTGAGGTTCGTGGGTCGTGTCTGGTATAGTGGGCCAATGGTTCAATCGCTAAGGCAAACAGGAGAGGCGACAGTGGGCATCCCTGCCTGGTGCCATTGGTTATGCTGAATGGAGATGACTGGAATCCAACTCCTCGTACTCTAGCCATGGGAGATGTATAGAGGGCCTTAACTGCCAGGATGAAGGAATTAGGTATTTGAAGAGCCCTCATAGTCTCCCATAGATAGTCCCATCTGACCCTGTCAAACGCCTTTTCGGCATCAAGTGACAGGGCCAGAAGGGGAGTCCCTCTCCTTGAGGCAATGTTAAGAAGATCAAGTGTTCTCCTTATCGCATCTGGTCCTTCTCGATATGGGACAAATCCAACCTGGTTATCTCCTATCAGTGGAGAGATAATTCTTGAAAGTCTGTTGGCTAAGAGCTTGGCGTAAATTTTGGTATCAAGATTGAGTAATGAGATTGGGCGGTAGCTGCTGCATAGGTCTGAAGTTTTACCTGGTTTTAAGATTGTGATTACCGTGGCTTCTAAGAATTCTGCGCTAAGGTTGCCTCTAGAGATAGTCTCCTGATAGAATCTGCAAAGAATAGGAGCTAGGAGATGCTGAAAAGTTTTATAGAATCTAGCTGTGAAGCCGTCTGGGCCAGGAGATTTCCCAAATTTTATGTTTGCAATGATCTTCCTATACTGGAGCTGTGAGTATAGGGACATCATCTGGATTGAGTGTGGGAAGACCTAATGAGGTCAGGAAAGTGGAGATTTCCTCTACGGTATAAGGGGGCGAGTCTAGACCTACTTCAATGTTATACAGGGTTTGGTAATACTGATTAAATGTTTCCTCCACATCTGCAGGAGCGTAGACTGGCTTCCCAGTATCATTTTGAATGGACATTATTTGGGATTGGGCTGTACGGTGTTTGAGTTTCAATGCCAATAGTGTGGAGGCTTTGTTGCCCTGGTGGTAAAAGACCCTCTTAAATCTTTCTAGCATATTATGTATTTTTTTAATTTCTAGGGCTTGAATTTGTTTAGTGATCTCAACAATTTTGTCATTTACTGAGGTAGAATATGAAAGACTGAGTTTGGTTTTTAATTTTCTTAATTGGATAACTAGGGCTGATAGGGTAGTTCCGCTTCTTGAGCGAGCCTCAGATTCTATCTGAATAAGGTGACCCCTCATCACGGCCTTGAGGGTGGCCCATACATTTTGTATTGTGGGCTGATTGTCGTCATTTAGGCTGAGGAAGTCAGTGATCTTAGTTTGAAGTTTAGACTTAAATGTGGGATCTGTGATAGTCCAGCCTTGTAAGTGCCACACAAAAGGAGAAGTGGATGTTAGATAGGGACCTAGGTGGAGGTGCAGAGCGTCATGGTCAGACCAAGCAACCGGGGTGATTTTGATATAGGAAATGTCTAGTAGTTTGGCACTGGTAAAGAAATAGTCAATGTGAGTTTGTGATTTATGTGGGGAGGAGTAGAATGTGTAATCTCTCTCCTGAGGGTGGAACGCTCGCCAGGCATCGTATAAATCGTGTTGGGCGATAAGTAACAGAAATGCTTTGGAGAGGGAGTGGGTGGCTCTGTCTGGCTGTAAAAGTGTAGGTCCTGTTTTGTCTCGTTTTATGTCCCAGATTAGATTACAGTCTCCTCCTAGGATTAGTTCCCCTTGTTTCACCGCTGTTACTAGGGTGATGAAAGAAATTTTATCTGTCTGGAGTTGGGAGCATAAAGATTGATTAGTGTGATTAAGCGTTTATTAAGCTTGCCTACTATAATGATAAACCTAGCTTGGGGTCTCTTTCTATATATATGGGGTCGTAGGAGACATTTTTGCCAATGTAGATAGCTACACCTCTAGATTTGGAGGGGAACGTGGCTTCGATCAATGTGGGGAACCAGCAAGAGGTGCGTGTGATAGGAGTCCAATGGGTCTCTTGGACAAGGGCAACATCTGTTTTACTTTTACGTAAGTAGGCGAAGAGAAGACTCCGCTTGGTAGGGGAATTAAGTCCCTGAACATTCAAAGTGAGGAATTGTAGGTCTTCCATTATTTTGTGAGAGGAGGGGAAGAAGAAAAAAAAAAAAAGGGAGGGATAGGGTGGGGAAGGGGGTGTTGGAGGAGAGGAGGGTCTCTCCTGGGTTGCTAGCCTATGAAGAGTATGGTCTGAAGAAGCTGTTTAGAGAAATATTTCTAGTGATATTGAGGTATAACTAATTTATGTATATTTCAAGGGCTAATAGGTATTCAGCGGTTAGGAGCTGCTTCGGTTAGAGAAGAGAAAAAACATGGAGGAGGGCAGGGGAAAAGGGAATGAGAAGAATGAGGATCCGAAGCCCCAATTAAGTTAATAGATAAAATGGGGATGGGGGAGGTTAGGAAGGGGGGGAGGAGTAATATGTCTTAGTCTGTAACAGGTTAAGCGTTTTAGTATATGTTTAAGCGGATGGCAGGAGGGTATCTATAAAGTTTAAATTTAGAAGTAAGGGCATATGGAGATGTGGAAAAGGGTCGAGAGCAAGAGGGGGAACAAGGGAGAGGCGCTCAGGCAAGAAACCCCCCCAGTTTTTTTTAGGTAGAGTGAGTGGTTTAGGAAGGTAAGGGGTTTAAGGATTCCAAAAGAGGTGGTAGGCAGTGCAATATGGTATGGGATCATGTTTGGTGCTCCTCAGCAATAGTTGAGAAGAGGAGAAGGACAGTGACAAAGTTTTGTGCTGATATGTCTACATAGGGGGGGGGCTAGGTTGTGTGTGGAGGATTGGTCCTAGGGGTGTATCTAGGTGGGGAAAAGCTCCTGGATGTGAGATAATCCCCCTTTGAAATGGAAGGGAGTTGTTCCCAGAGGGATTAGACCAGGTCTCTGGGGATCCAAGCTAAGGAACTGGGTGAAAAGGGTGCTGTTTGTTAGGCTCAATAAGGAAAAGAAAAACAGATAAAACATTTGCAAAACCAAGTTAACAGTATGATAGGTAAACAATGTGTGCGTAAAACCAAGGTTAACGAAATATAGGGTGACATTTTGGAACGTATAGCTACAAACTTGTATAAACAATGTCTTCTAGAAATATCCTCTTTATGTACTGTAATTGAAGTCTATTCGATATCTACTGTACTGGTCTACTATCTCAATTAGCTAAGGAGATGAAGGTGCGTCTCAAGATGAGCATATGTAATAGGTAATGTCAGCATATCAACATAAAGATAAAGTGTAAGGATGAAGGGGAGCCGAGAGCTAAGAAAGGGTAAGGCATGTACCCATGTGTGAGCTCAGGGCTTACCTTGGTGATGCTCTTCTGGTGAGGGGGTCTTCAGCATAGGGACCAGTAGCTAAAGAGCCATTTAAGAGTAAGGTATGTACCCTTATGTGTGCTCAGCAAGGTCCCTATGCGGAGCTGGAAATCCTGCTCTAGGATGTGGAGAGTTCCAGAACTGAAAGTTCCTAGAAAGTTCTGATCAGTGATCTGTGTTAGTCTTCGTCTTGATGGGAGGATGCAGTATTCGAAGGGTGCCAGTCCGGGGCTGCCAAATTAAGCTCTTTGGGTTTTTCTCGACGCCTAGTAGTAAGGTCTGGAGGGATGGTTAATCTTAGGGTATGGAGTAGTTTCAGACCTTGATCCGGAGATGAGATTACATATGACTGTTCGTCATGCTGCAGGAAGATCTTCACCGGGAACCCCCATCTGTATTTTACTTTATGATGTCTCAGAGCCTGTGTAAACTGCTGGAATGTTCTTCTTTTGGCTAATGTGTGCGGGGACAGGTCTGGGAAGATTTGCAACTTGTGGTAGGGTTCTTTAAGTGGATTGTTGTTGAAAGATGCTCTTAAAATTTTCTCCTTTGTTGTATAGAAGTGAAGATGTACAATGACATCTCCCGGGGTGTCAGTTGAGGAATTACGCGGCCGTACCGCCCTATGAGCTCTGTCAATTAGGAGGTCTTGTTCTGTTACTGTGCCCAGGAGGTCCCTAAAGAGGGCGGCCATATAGTTATGTAGGTCAGCTGGGGTTACCTCTTCAAAGATTCCCCTGATCCGAAGATTATTTCGGCGGGATCTGTCTTCTAAATCCGCCAACTTGGCCTCCAAGTCAGAGATTTACTCTGCGAGATTCTGGGAGTAGGAGAGTAGGTTGGAGTGATCAATTGCTAGATCCTCATGTTTCCTCTCAAGTGTCTCTGTTCATTCTCCCAATGAGGAAATGTTGCGCTTGAGTTCACTGACAGATTGACGGAGATCTTGCCGCAAAGATGTATAATGAGTATCCATCTTGTCGGATAATGTTTTAATGGTATCTAGAAAAGTAGATTTTGAGAGCGCAGCCCTAGCTTTACCAGGGTTATCTGGTCTTGGATATCTAGCGTTGAAAACAGAAGAATCTCTGGAGTCCTCTTCCGAGAGGTCTGGGTCAGAGATGTTTTTGCTATTAAAATGATCTGTCAGAGTCCTTTTGGGGATCTCGTGATGTTTTGATTTTCTCTTCCCAGCATGCGCCATATTTAGGAGAGTGTCTCTCAGAATCTTCATAAACAAATAGAGTAAATTTCTTTCTTGTTAGGGTTGAAAACTGGGGGGGGGGGCGCGCCTCTGCCACTCTGACTTTAGCCCATCATTATCACTTCTGGCTGTTAGGGGAGAATAGTTGGACCGGAATGGGAACTAGTATGGTCAGGTTTCCGCTACTCAGGTTATATCACACAAGGAGTACTTAGGGTTCAAGTACACTATATGATTTTTCTGGAATGCGAGGTGCTGCAGTGAGATCCCTCTCAGGGAATGTGCCACCACTGGGCAAAGCCAGGAAAAAGAGTATGGATATGACTCGCCGACCACAGGGAATGTGCCACCACTGGGCAAAGCCGGGAAAAGGAGTATGGATATGACCCGTCGACCACAGGGGCTGCGAGAAAGGGGGGAGAGGAATCTCTATGAAGTAAGTGCTGTGCTGTGGAGGCTCAAAGCGTCAGTTGGAAAGGTATAGTCGGGATTGGTCCCCTGCAAGACCAAGCGGCAGTCTCCCCAATATAGACAGATTAGGAGTTGTATGCCCCTGTTAGAGTAGTTAAGGGAAAGTATAGTTCGGCTTAATCTATCTCTTGGGAGAAGGGCCAGTATAGTATGTTAGTTTCTTCAAATGTCCTGCTGGCTCTTTTGTATAGTATAATCTTTCTGGAGTTATGCTGCTGCTGTGAACTCCTAGTGGTAAAAGGTGGGAGGGAGGGAGTTTAATGAGCCGGGAGGTGTGTAAGGGAACTATGTTGTTTTTACTCTTATCCTTATTTTCTCTCTGTGTTGCTTTTCTTTTGTTTTTCTCTTTCCCTCTTTTTTTTCTCTTTTCTTGTTTTCTTCTATTTTTGTGTTGATTTCCTGTTTTTTTTTTCTCCCTTTTCTTTATTTCCTTTAGATGCAATTTTTCCTTTATATGTTTCCCAGGGTTTATGGGAGATAAGATGTGGGGTGCTATTGTTGTGCTCTAATTAGGTTATGGTGCTGTGGTGGGTGGCTTAAGAGTGCTTACCCTTATTTGCTTGGGTTCTCTGTTTCATAGGAATCTCTGGGGCTCCGCTACGATGCAGGTCTCAAAATGTCGGCTGTTGGCGCTAAAAGTGTCTGCTCCGGTCATCTATGCTCTCCGGATGCACCACTTGCCACAGGTCCCCCCACAGATCATGGAACTGGCGATCTCAATTCGGGTGAGTGGCAGGAGGATTCTTACATAGGTGGGAGGGCTGTAAGAGGTTGCGTGTAGCTCCTTGTTCAGTGTCGGCTCTCCGAGCTGACGGGGTCTGTCCCGAGGAGAACGGCTACACCAGACCTGCTCAGAGGGCTAACAGATGATGTCGGGTAGGCTCCTGGACGTGGGGGTAGATAGTTAGGAGGGCTTGCTTACCCCGGATGAGTGTTCACGTCGTCAGAGCAGGCAGCTATATAGTAGTTTAATGGGACTGTGTGTTCACTAATATGGCTACACAGACAGGCAATTTGTCCTGGGTAGGGTAAAGGGGATCTGGAGAGGGTGTAATCTGCAATATAATTCCTAAAGGAAAGGAAAATAAATTACTTTAATGGGCTTTGGAGGAGAGAGCTCCTGCCTTGTGCGACCGCTCAGTGTGGCTGTAGGCTCCGCCCCCGAGGGGCTATAAATTTAAAGTTTCCATTTATATAACTAGATGTCTGCTAATAGGTTTCACTTTTTCTTGTGGGAATTGTAAACCTTTTATTTTTTTTTGCAGTTGACACACTACCTGAATTATTTTATGATCGTTCTTTTTTAAGATCAGTGCACAAAGCTGATGTCAGCCACACAGTCACTAATGCCACATTTTAAGGTCCCCTTAGCTAAGGATAAGACACAGATCCCTTGTACATAACTCATATTTCTTGGGTATTAAGATTTACATAGTAAATATATTATTTTATCTTGAAGACGAAAGTGTTGCAGATATTGGGAGCAGTTTACCCATTAAAGAGCTGCAATACAATGTTGGGATTCATTTAACTTTTATCCATGAATAGGGTTTTCAGTAAGAGATTAGAAAGGCCAATAAAGTGATAGGACAGGGATAGATACAAGTTTAGGGTAATGGGGAGATGAGAAATATTAGCTTGACAGGGAGGAATGCTTGGTCAATGTCAATATTGTTCTATTGTGGAGGTCTGACCTTATGTCTAACCAGATCCTTCATCTGTCTTCCCCCTTTGTATTTAAGTACTTTTCAAAATATTTTCTTTTGTTACTTACAATATAATATTTGTTTTTTTAGCAAAGCATGTGCGTTGTGTCAATAATATGCTGGCTGAAGCCCTGTCATACTTTATGTGGGATTAGTTTAGGAAGGCTGCTCTTTTGGTCTCTACTAAATAAACATCCTGGTCCAAATTTTCTCTAGCAGCTTGTGTAGGGTGAGGAGTCAACCTTCTGCTAGTATGAGCCTCCCCCTGCTGAGTCCACATGGCTGTCAAATATGAAGCACTTGAGGGACTGAGAATTCGTTATACATATCTCTTGTCTTGGCTGGTACACAGGTATTTTTGGTTTTGCTCTTGTCAACGGGGGTTCTGCCAGCTTTGTTCTTCAATAAATTGCATGTGTCTCCAAGTTCCCTCTGGTACCATCCTGGCTAGACAGGTAATGCAGGGTTGCAGTAGAGTGAGGAGGCCTTATGCTAGGGTGTCCATAATAACTCAATGCCTGTTTAGTTTGCTCCACATGTTTGGGAACATCTGTCATTCAGAGTCTTTGAGATTCTATTGTTTTGTCCTGCAATGTTATTGCCATTTTTGGATCACTAAAGGTAGGTGAGTGGGTTAGGTGCTAAGTTTAAACATCTCAGTTTTTCCTTGTATTTCTTATAATTATTTCTTCCTAAGCCTAACACTAACCAAGAGGAGAGAAGGGCTTGGTTGATACAGCAGAATAAAGCTAAGTGTTGATCTACACAATTACACGATTCTTTCATTTGTACCCAGGAGACTTTAGAAACATCTGATTTACAAGGGTTAATGCAGTGTCTCAAGGAAGAGTGGCAAAATGCATCAAGCATTTGGGGGTCTGGTGCTCTTGTAGCAACAGACTCTATAAAAGGGTTTTTGGAGCAAGGAACCCCCTCTGTAGTAATATTGGTTTTACAGTAAAACAATAACAACTTGCATACCATCAAGCAGCAAATGATTTATTTAACAGATCATTGCCATTAGTTTGTGGAGTAGAATCATTGCACTTTAGTTCCAATATGCTGTTCATTTTGAAATGTGTTTGATATAATGATCATGAACTAGACGTAAACGATACAGTTTTAATAATATAACCAAATGATTTTTAAGTATTATGCAGGAACTTATATTTAATATGTAGGTAGCACGCTTTCAGTATTTTATTACAATGTACTACAGTATTTTTATTGTATTTTGGTGTATATTATTTTAGCCAAAGGCATTTCAAATGTCTTAGGAATTTATTTTAACTTAGACCACCTACACACCATCTGATCGGATTTCATTAATGTTCCAGTGCAAATAATTTCTTTTATGTGTTGTTTCATTTCCTGTAGATAACATTTTTACCAGCTTGTGTGATGAACCACAAATCAGAACTTGTTTTCTGGAAAAGGCAACTTTGTGAACCAGCTAAAATATTACTGTTCCCGGATATCTACTCACACCAAGTTTTTCTCATTCATATAAAAGTGCAGGTGGCAAGTATGTTAAAGGGACATTCCAGCCAAAATTGGAATCCACATGGATGCATTTCAGTTTTGAATAGAAACATGTACATGTATTAGCAAAAATGCTTCTAATAAGCTGTTGCAAATGTGTATTTAAGTATGCTATGTGCACCAGCATTTTAAACACAGCACTTGTTCAGAAAAACTAAGGTGCTTGTACCATCTGGTAATTACTTGATTGGTTAATTGCTGACAGGATACAAGCCCCACTGGTCCTATGAGCAGCTGCAGTATTTTAAATTCTGGTGCACTAAGAATATATAGCTATGCTTCACGTGCAGGTGCAGAGAAACATATTAATACTAAAACAATGATAACTTTTACTAGAAGCATTTTTGCCAATACACGTATATTGCAAATAGGTTTCTATTCGAAGATGTAATTAATTTCAGTTTTGACCGGAATGTCCCTTTAACCCTTTGAGTGCTAACGATGGCTCTGAGCCGTCACAGAGTTTCCCACTCTGGTGCTAATGACGGCTCAGAGCCGTCGCTAGCACTCTCCCACCTTGAGGGAGATCTGGGGGCTCCCACCCCGGCGATCGTGCCTGTAGAGTGACAGGCATCGCCGGGGCATCCCGTTTTGCATGGTGACGTCACGCGCAATAACGTGATGACGTTACTGCACAACTTTATTTATACTTAACAACTTAACAATGTTAAGTATAGGAGCAGGGGGCATGCTGCTTAGAAGCCTGTATCTCAGGCATCTAAGCAGCTACAGACCCCCAAGACCGACCATTGGAAAGGTAATCGCATAACCTTTCCAACAGTGTAAGTCTTGGGGTCTGAAAAAAAAAAAGAAAAAAAAAAAAACATTAAAAATTCTTAGCACCCAGGAAGGAAAGTGCTTAGCACTCAAAGGGGCTTATCTATCAAGCTCCGAAAGGAGCTTGACGACCCTTGTTTCTGGCGAGTCTGAAGACTCGCCAGAAACAGCAGTTATAAAGCAGCGGTCACAAAGACCGCTGCTCCATAACCTGTCCGCCTGCTTTGAGCAGGCGGGCAGACATCACCGGAAATCAACCCGATTGAGTACGATCAGATTGATTGACACCTCCCTGCTGGCGGACCATTGGCCGCGAGTCTGCAGGGGGCCGCGTTGCACCAGCAGCTCTTGTGAGCTGCTGGTGCAATGCTGAATACAGAGAGCGTATTGCTCTCCGCATTCAGCGAGGTCTGGCGGACCTGATCCGCACTGTCGGATCAGGTTCGCCAGACTTTGTTAAATAGAGGCCAAAGGGTTAACATATTGGTGCATAAAAGTCAATTAAAAAGGGAGGTGTCTAAACTGACATTGGAATTTCCCAAAATAATTTTTTACACTCACTGGCTAATATGGGGTCAATTTCAAGCTTATAGGGACAAGTACAACAACTTTATTGTTAAATAGGGATCTGCCTCAATCAGTTTGAAAACAGTAGCTTTATTTGGGACAGTAATAAAAAAAAATCCTAGATGCAAACAAGAAAAAACTTGGCATTTGTATCTGTTTAAATAACCCACATTTTACACAAGATAACTGATATGCTGCAATTTATCTTTATTAATGGGACATTCCAGTCAAAACTAATGATGACATCTTTGGATAGAAACATATTTACAAAATACATATACTGACAAAAATCCTCCAAGTAAATGTTATCACAGTTTTAGTGCTAGCATTTTTCTCTGCACAGTCATGAGAAGCATACTGAGATATTCTCAGTGCACCAGCATTTTAAATACTGCAGCTGCTAAGAGGGCCAGTGGGGCTTGTATCATCTTTTTCAACAAAAGCAACTGACAGATAGTTGCAAAGAAAGAATACACCTTAGCCCTAAAATCCCACACAAAAGTTGTGTAATAATTATAGGTAGTTATACGTCAACAAAAATATTATAAAAAATTATAAACTTTATTAGGTATTTTTAAAAAGGGGATACATTTAAAAACAGCTAGAAAGTATAGGGTACGATGCTATAATGGATACTATCACACCAGGTATCCAGTATTGTATAATAAATTAGGTCGGCTTGTATCATTTTAGCAGTGATGCAAATTGAGGGCCAGATTACGAGTGGCGCGTTACGAGCAAGCGATAAGGAGTTTATAGCAGCTGTTTGCGCTCGTCAGGTTTTTTGCTCATATTACAAGTTGAACGTAAATGTGATCGCTTGAGCACAATTGAAGTTAACGCTTGTCGGGTTAGCGCAACCTCAGAGCTGTGGTTAACTGTTTTGCGAAACAAAAAAGTATCACAAAACACATCAAAAATACATTACCAAGTACACTTACACTTATAATAACACCATCTAATAAAACATTTTTTGAAAAAATATTGCACAAAAAAGTTATAAGTACTCAAAGATATGTCTCAGGTGTTAAAAAAAATGTATGCAGGGGCGGAGCCGGGCGCATCCAAGATGGACATGTAATTCCATGCTCCGCTGATGTTACAGCACCTATAGCTAAAATTGGGGGGCCCAAGTCGGATAATATCCCTGTAAGCTGGCGCAATCTGAAGACTAAACTCCTCATACCAATACCGGAGCTTTTCCGGCGACTCTGAAGCCACTCTCCGCCGCAATCACTACAGCTGGGGATTCCCGGTGTGGCCTGTCAGCTCACGCTACCCTCTCCTTCAAATTTACTGCGTAGACTGAGAGACGCAACTTAGAGCAGAAGGAATTGGGGTCAGTGGATCCTTGGACAAATCGGTCAGCTTTTGACAGCGGTGAGCGTGCATGAAAAGACCCTTTATCTCCTATATACACAGCACGGGCTGGAGCAGATGTAAGTGGGGTCAAGACAAGAAAGGAGGTGAGACATATGGCTATAAGTTATTTACACCTAGTGCTTTGAGAGGAGGCAGCTGGAATCATATACCCTTTGGTTGTCTCAGGATCAGGGATAATCTTGGAAAGGACTAATGAAGACAAGCACAGAGGGTCAATTACCATAGCATAAAGTATTACAGAGTATAAAGCCACGTGGGCTTGGTTTGATGGTGCTTCACTAACATAGCACGAGCTGCCCAGAGAAGGGGAAATAATCTGCTGCAGCATTATTGCTATAATAAACTTTTCAAGTATCAGATATCACACACTAAGATTAAGAAGATCAGCATATTATAACTTCCTAGTGTGAAAATCAAGGTGTATGCCTGGCACTTAAAATGGCGTCAAAACAAAAGTCCAAACAAGACAAGGCAAGCAAACCCCTGACAAGTAAGAGCAATTCAGTCACATCCTACTTTGGGACAGCGGAGCAGAGTAGCTTTAATGATAATGTGGCGGGAGGTGTTGACCTAATACAAACTGAGGCACCCCTGGAAGTCACACAGCATGCACAAGACTTAGTGCAAATCCCAGCAAATGTACTCTCTTCCCTGCCATCTAAACAAGACATTGCGGACATTGTCCGTGTATGTGTGAGAGAAGAACTGGCAGATTTAAAGCACACGTCCATGCACTGGGATTTAGGGTGGAGGCATTAGAAGATGTTAATGATACCATGAGAGAAGAGTTTGATCTACTACAGCTTAGATATGACCGTCAACAACACTCTATAAATATGTTGTACGACAAGGTGGATGACTTGGAGAATAGGAGCCGCAGGAAAAACCTGCGCATCCGTGGTATCCCTGAGTCTGTGCTGCCGAAAGATTTGCCTACCTATCTGCCTGCCCTATTTAATCATCTGAAAGGGACCAACTCTACTGAAGATATACTATGGGACAGGGCTCATAGGGCACTACGCCTGAAACCACCTGATTCTGCTCCTCCGAGAGACATTATCATTAAATTTAAGAATTTTCGTGATAAGGAAGAAATACTGGGCCTCTCGAGGAAGAATCAGCCGATTAGATTCAGAGGCACTGTGCTGCAGTTTTTTGCAGACCTTTCCCAGAGAACACTTCAACAAAGGAGAGAATGGTAATGGTCCGTTAACAGGTTTAAATGTAAATCTATATAAGCTGTATTGTTATTTCTTAGAAAAGATATGTTATTTTCTTTAGAAAAGATAACCAGATCCTTGACTGAATATTTTGAGAAAAATGTACATTCTGTAGATAACCCATATACCTTGTGGGAAGCCCACAAATGTACAATTAGGGGGGAATTTATTGAACTAAAGTCCCGCATTAGAAAGATAACCAAGCAACTATACAACTCACTCACTGCTAAATTGACCCGAGCTGAATATGACCACATAAGAGATCCTTCCAATAACCAAATTCTAATAGACATAAAAGCAATTCGTAACCAGCTCAATGACTTTCTGTCAATTGAACAACAGAAAACCCACTTGCGTACTAAGCAATTATTTTTCTATGAAGGGAATAGAACAGGTAAACTCTTAGCCAGAGCACTTAAGCGGAAAAGATTAAAGGCATACATACATCACCTTAAGCTATCAGACAATTCAAAGGTTCAGACAACCCCTAAGATTTTAGAACAATTCCATAATTATTACCATGCTTTGTATAATATTAACAATCACACAGAGATGGATAGGGAGGAAGAGGGCATATCGCAATACTTAAATTCCTATAATCTCCCTCAACTCACTGAGGACCAAATTGAGAATTTGAACTAACAGATAACGCCTTCGGAGATTGCTTCAGCTGTCAAAAGTCTGAATGCAGGTAAATGCCCTGGTCCTGACGGGTTGACGACTAGATACTACCAAACTTTCCAACCAATCTTACTTCCTCATCTATTAAATGTCTTTAACCATGCAGAGCACACTACCTCCTTCCCTAAATCTATGTTAGAGGCTCACATAACGGTTCTTCCTAAACCGGGAAAATCCCCTGACTGTACATCTAATTTCAGACCCATTTCACTATTGAATATGGATGTAAAAATCTATGCCAAAATCCTAGCACACCGATTGAACAAAGTTCTCCCATCTTTGATAGACATTAATCAGGCCGGGTTTACTCCAGGCCGAGAGGCCCGAGATAACACTACTAAAATAATTACACTGATAGATTATGCATCGACACATCACATTCCCTCTGTATTTGCATCCATGAATGTGGAAAAAGCCTTCGAAAGGCTACAATGGGCTTTCATTCAAATAACCCATACTAAGTTTGGATTTCCAGCCACATATATTGCTAAAATATTTGCCCTCTACTAAATAATGATCTCTCCTCTTCATTCCCTATAAGTAATGGTACAAGGCAGGGGTGTCCACTTTCACCGCTACTATTCGAATTGGCTATGGAGATGTTGGCTACCAGAATCAGACAAAATACAAACATTAAAGGTATTTGCATAGGCCCACAGGAATACAAGGTCACTCTATATGCTGATGACATATTCCTTACATTGTCATCACCATGTAGTTCTATCCAAGCTTTAATGGAGGAACTTACCCAATATGGCTTATATTCAAATTTCAAGGTGAATGTCAACAAATCAGACTTTTTAAGTACTGGCCTCACTCCAGTTGATATTCAAGCCATAGTGCTGGCCCATAAATTTAAATATCAAAAAATATCCACAAAATATTTAGGGATTCACCTAACTACTAAGTCACATCTTCTGGCTACACTTAATTATCAGCCCCTCATTAAAAGTATACAGCAAGAGTTAAATTCCTGGCAAAATAAATCCCTTTCTGGGATAGGAAGGATAAATGCAGTCAAAATGTCTATACTACCAAACATACTTTATGTTCTTCAAACACTCCCTATAAATATCCCAGACTCACAATTAAATATGCTACAAAAGATTATCAACATGTTTATCTGGCACAATAAAAGACAGAGAATAGCTAAAGCTACAATGTGCCGTTCAAAAGAAAATGGCGGGCTGGGTGTACCATGCTTGCAATTTTACAGATGGGCAGTGTTTCTTACTCGAATAGCTGACTGGTGCAAAAGTTTTCAAAGTAAAGAATGGGTTTCTCTGGAACATACTTTAGCAGATGTCACACAGTTAGGAAGTCATTGTTGGCTCACTCCTCAGAATAGACGACTTGCCCAAGACACTTCTAAATTGACATTAGAGACATACAAATTATGGGACAAACACTTTACGAAAATACCGCTCATTTCCTCCCCTACCTCACCACTTACTCCTTTACTACACAATCCAAGTCTACCTTTACAGGCTGTCCACTCCCCTAAAATGGTTACAACATTATCTAAGGCCACACTGTGTTACCACGTACTACAGAATAAGACAGTGAAACCAAGACTAGATCTTCAGGAGTGTCAGGGTGGGATATTTAGCCATTGGTTCCGCTACCAACAACTTACTCATTATATCAATAGCCATAAAGAGAAGGAAAATATTTTAAGACCCCTTACCGCCTTTGAAACATTATGTTACATGGAATTTCCTAAAAGAGGTTTATTATCCTTAACATACAGACTACTATTGACATACCATTCTAGACAGCTTCCCTCCTATACAACTAAATGGGAGGAGGACTTGCAGCTCCATTTACCACAAAAGGAGTGGTTGCAGATATTTCAGAATATGAACAGATATAACTCCTCAGTACTAATACGTGAAATGAATGTTAAACTTCAATGTCGATGGTATTTCACGCCTTCCAGGCTAGCTACAATATTTAAGGACACCTCACCAGCTTGTTGGAGGCAGTGTGGGAATCCGGGTACTTTTGTGCACATATGGTGGCAATGCCCTAAAATATCCCTCTTTTGGGCAGATATTATAAGAGAAACTAATAAGATTATTGGAATTACAATACCTTTAGACCCGGTGATAATATTATTTAATAAATTTCCAAAAGTCAGATGTAAACTTAGACTTCAACTATTGTATATACTAATTAATAGTGCCAAAAGATTGATACCGCAACATTGGAAGCAGATAGATCCGCCCTCAGTGGAGAAATGGAGAGCTTTAGTATCCAACACAATATTGTTAGAAAAGTACCATTTCGTGATATCTAAAAGGTTAGATGATTATTTGTCCATTTCCTTTTTGTGGGAGGAATATAGGTCATCATACAGCTTGTAGTAATACACTTGACTTGAACAGGGCCTTATCCTATTGGTATAATTTAGATTTTACCCCAAAATGGTGTGTAATTCTGTGAAGAATAGTTACATGTATAATTGTTTTAAGCCATAACAGATCTTATGGAATTGAGGAATAATGCTGTGATTTTGAGGCTCAGAAAATGTTCATGAGTGCGCAAGTTTTTGTTCCATGTTTTCCCATTTCCCCTTTAGTTTTTCCTTTTTTTTTCTTTTTCTTTCCTTTTTTCTTCTTATGATTTTCTTTGACTGTGTATAATGATCATACTTGCTTTGTGAAGCAACTGAAAGATTGATGCAGTATTATCTATGTTGTATCTGTTTATCACTCAATAAAACCTTCTTAAAAACAAAACAAACAAAAAAAAATGTATGCAATATTCATAATTATTAAAGGTTTTAACTATGTATTTACTATAAATATTTGATATTCCAATGTTCTGCAAATTGGGGAATATGTTCTAAATTTATTTTTATTTATTTATTTTCAATAGATATTCCTATATATATATATATATATATATATATATATATATATATATATATATATATATATATTGTATCTTTTATAAATATATACCTATATATAATTATGTATAGGTATCCAGAAGTAGTGCGCTCTGACTCCCAACAAAGGACAATCCACATCCGCATAAAATAAATTCTTCAAATTGTATTAATCCAAAATTCAAAAACATCAGATGTGTAATAAAAAGGCTTACACAGGTAAGTGTAGTCTAGTCTCTACGCAAACGCGTTTCGTGCGCATGCGCACTTGGTCACTGGTTTTGTGTGTGGAGCAGACACACTGCTTGCAGCACTGATTGCCCAGCATCAGTAGGATATTAACACCCATTCTCCATTGTGCCGTCTTCTTCTGACTGAAAAAGAGAGCGTTTTTTTCCCTACAGACTTTGTTTGTGGCAGTATAATCATGTATATATTGTACCAAAATGTCATCAGATATATGTAGAATTATTTATTTATGAATAAATAAAACTATTTCTTCTATGTAAAGACAATTTGAATGTGAAATATTAATATTTTCATGTTGGGTTATCAGACTTGAGAATATGCAATTGTGCGATCGTGTTTGTGTGTGAGTTTTTTTCCACCTTTTTTGCTCCATCGACTTCTTCAGGGAAAACTTTATTGCACACAATATTCTAATTTTGGCTTTTTACATGCAAAAGCTTACTTCTAACGCAGTAAATGCTTGAGTGAGAGCGTTAAATAATGCTCCACTTGTAATACGCCCCTGAGTCATTACCAGATGATACAAGCAAATGCTCGGCTAGATTTGGAGTTTTGTCGGTAACGACCCGAAAAACTAACGCCGGCTTTTTTCTGGCCGCACCATAAAAATAACTCTGGTATTGAGAGTCCAAATAAAGGCTGCGTTAGGCTCCAAAAAAGGAGCGTAGAGCATTTTTAACGCAGCTTCAACTCTCGATACCAGAGTTGCTTACGCAAGCGGCCAGCCTCAAAAACGTGCTCGTGCACGATTCCCCCATAGGAAACAATGGGGCTGTTTGAGCTGAAAAAAAACCTAACACCTGCAAAAAAGCCGCGTTCAGCTCCTAACGCAGCCCCATTGTTTGCTATGGGGAAACACTTCTACGTCTGCACTTAACACCCTAACATGTACCCCGAGTCTAAACACCCCTAACCTTACACTTATAAACCCCTAATCTGCCGCCCCCGCTATCGCTGACACCTGCATTTTATTTTTAACCCCTAATCTGCCGCTCCGTAAACCGCCGCTACTTACATTATCCTTATGTACCCCTAATCTGCTGCCCCTAACACCGCCGACCCCTATGTTATATTTATTAACCCCTAACCTGCCCCCCACAACGTCGCAGCCAGCTACCTACAATAATTAACCCCTAATCTGCCGAGCGGACCTGAGCGCTACTATAATAAAGTTATTAACCCCTAATCCGCCTCACTAACCCTATAATAAATAGTATTAACCCCTAATCTGCCCTCCCTAACATCGCCGACACCTAACTTCAATTATTAACCCCTAATCTGCCGACCGGAGCTCACCGCTATTCTAATAAATGTATTAACCCCTAAAGCTAAGTCTAACCCTAACACTAACACCCCCCTAACTTAAATATAATTTTATTCTAACGAAATAAATTAACTCTTATTAAATAAATTATTCCTATTTAAAGCTAAATACTTACCTGTAAAATAAATCCTAATATAGCTACAATATAAATTATAATTACATTGTAGCTATTTTAGGATTAATATTTATTTTACAGGCAACTTTGTAATTATTTTAACCAGGTACAATAGCTATTAAATAGTTAAGAACTATTTAATAGTTACCTAGTTAAAATAATTACAAAATTACCTGTAAAATAAATCCTAACCTAAGTTACAATTAAACCTAACACTATACTATCATTAAATTAATTAAATAAAATACCTACAATTACCTACAATTAAACCTAACACTACACTATCAATACATTAATTAAATACAATATCTACAAATAACTACAATGAAATAAACTAACTAAAGTACAAAAAATAAAAAAGAACTAAGTTACAAAAAATAAAAAAATATCTACAAACATAAGAAAAATATTACAACAATTTTAAACTAATTACACCTACTCTAAGCCCCCTAATAAAACAACAAAGCCCCCCAAAATAAAAAATGCCCTACCCTATTCTAAATTACTAAAGTTAAAAGCTCTTTTACCTTACCAGCCCTGAACAGGGCCCTTTGCGGGGCATGCCCCAAGAAGTTCAGCTCTTTTGCCTGTAAAAAAAAACATACAATACCCCCCCCCAACATTACAACCCACCACCCACATACCCCTAATCTAACCCAAACCCCCCTTAAATAAACCTAACACTAAGCCCCTGAAGATCTTCCTACCTTGTCTTCACCCTACCAGGTTCACCGATCCGTCCTGAAGAGCTCCTCCGATGTCCTGATCCAAGCCCAAGCAGGGGGCTGAAGAGGTCCATGATCCGGCTGAAGTCTTCATCCAAGCGGGAGCTGAAGAGGTCCATGATCCGGATGAAGTCTTCATCCAAGCGGTAGCTGAAGAGGTCCATGATCCGGATGAAGTCTTCTATCAACGGCATCTTCAATCTTCTTTCTTCCGGATCCATCCTGCAGACCTCCGACGCGGAACATCCTCTTCTCCCGACGCCTACTAGCCGAATGAAGGTTCCTTTAAGGGACGTCATCCAAGATGGCGTCCCTCGAATTCCGATTGGCTAATAGGATTCTATCAGCCAATCGGAATTAAGGTAGGAAAATTCTGATTGGCTGATGGAATCAGCCAATCAGAATCAAGTTCAATCCGATTGGCTGATCCGATCAGCCAATCAGATTGAGCTCGCATTCTATTGGCTGATCAGAACAGCCAATAGAATGCGAGCTTTGCGGTCGGCAGATTAGGGGTTAATTATTGTAGGTAGCTGGCGGCAACGTTGTGGGGGGCAGATTAGGGGTTAATAAATATAATACAGGGGTCGGCGGTGTTAGGGGCAGCAGATTAGGGGTACATAAGGATAACGTAGGTGGCGGTCGGCAGATTAGGGGTTAAAAAAATGTATTCGAGTGTCGGCGATGTGGGGGGACATCGGTTTAGGGGTACATAGGTAGTTTATGGGTGTTAGTGTACTTTAGAGTACAGTAGTTAAGAGCTTTAGAAACCGGCGTTAGCCCAGAAAGCTCTTAACTACTGACTTTTTTCCTGCGGCTGGAGTTTTGTCGTTAGATGTCTAACGCTCACTTCAGAAACGACTCTAAATACCGGAGTTAGAAAGATCCCATTGAAAAGATAGGATACGCAATTGACGTAAGGGGATCTGCGGTATGGAAAAGTCGCGGCTGAAAAGTGAGCGTTAGACCCTATTTTGAGTGACTCTAAATATCGGAGGTAGCCTAAAACCAGCGTTAGGAGCCTCTAACGCTGGTTTTCACGGCTACCGCCAAACTCCAAATCTAGGTCGCTGTGTTTAAAATGCTGGTGCACGGAGTATACTTAGGTACACTCTTTACTAGAAGAATTGTTGCTAATACATGTATATTGCAAATATGCATCTATTTAAATCTAAATTGCCAATTTTGACTGGAATGTCCCTTTTTAAAAGGACGTTGTATACAAAGATATTTTTTTTTATCATGCAAATGAAAAAAGTAGTATTTACAACTCAAAAAGATTATATTTTGCCAGAAAAAAATGTTAAAGGGACATGAAACCCACATTTTTTCTTTCATGATTCGGATAGAACATAGGTTTGTAAACAACTTTACAACTTATTGCTATTATCAATATTTTGAAGGAGCTACTGGGAGCTAGCAGGACACATCGGTAAGCCAATCACAAGAGACATATATGTGCAGCCATCAATCAGCAGCTAGCTCCCAGCTCCTGAGTCTCCCTAGGTACAATTTTTTTAACAAAGGATACCAAGGAAACAAAACAAATTAGATAAAAAGAAGAAAGTCGTAACATTGTTTAAAAATATATGCTTGATCTGAATCACAAAAGAAAAAATGTGGGTTTCATGTCCCTTTAAGTAAAAGATCAAAGGGTTACTTTGAGTGCTAATGATGGCTCTGAGCCGTCACAGAGTTTCCCACTCTGGTGCTAATGACGGCTCAGAGCCGTCACTAGCACTCTCCCACCTTGAGGGAGATTTGGGGGCTCCCACCCGCTCCTACCCCGGCGATCGTGCCTGTAGAGTGACAGGCATTTCCGGGGCTTCCAGTTTTGCGTGGTGACGTCACGCGCAATAACGTGATGACGTCACCGTGCAACTTTATTTATACTTAACAATGTTATGTATAGGAGCAGGGGGCATGCTGCTTAGAAGCCTGTATCTCAGGCATCTAAGCAGCTACAGACCCCCAAGACCCACCATTGGAAATGTAATCGCCCAACCTTTCCAACAGTGTAAGTCTTGGGGGTCTGAAAAAAATAAAAAAAAAAGTTAAAAAAAAATTGTTCAACAAATTAAAAAAAAAAAAAAAAAAAACATTAAAAATTCTTAGCACCCAGGTGGGAAAGTGCTTAGCACTCAAAGGGTTAAACACTAATTATAGGTGCCTCCATTTTTGGAACCTTAGTTTTACTAGAGGTATCTGAAGGAGTGTTGCTGCACATGCAGTGAATGCTAGATTTCAACATGGTGGCACCTATGACTAGGGCAAGGCGGAGAATAATCTCTGTGTTGTGCTTTTAAAATGTATTTAGGGCTAAATTACAAGTGGCACGCTTACTAAATATATATCTGTATGTACAATATTTATATATATATAGAGAGAGATCTATTTTAAAATAAAAAGAACATTTCTTCTATGTGAAGAACATTGGAATGTAAAGCATGCATAACTACCCTAGAGTTTAGCACAGTTAGTCTAACGTGATGTTAGTTTAGGGAGCAAGCAATAAGTGTTAGGATTTTTCTAAATAGAGTGCCCCATAAAAATCTATGTGAAGAAGAAGTTAAAGGGACACTGAACCCATTTTTTTTTCTTTCATGATTCAGATAGAGCATGACATTTTAAGCAACTTTCTAATTTACTCCTATTATCAATTTTTCTTCGTTCTCTTGCTATCTTTATTTTAAAAGCAGGAATGTAAATCTTAGCAGCCAGCCCATTTTAGGTTCTGTACCATGGATAGTGCTTGCTTATTGGAGTCTTACATTTACCCACCAATAAGCAAGCATAACCCAGGTTATTAATAAAAAATGGGCGGCTCCTATGTATCACATTACTGCTTTTTAAATAAAGATAGCAAGAGAACAAAGAAAAATTGATAATAGGAGTAAATTAGAAAGTTGCTTAAAATTTCATGCTCTATCTGAATCATGAAAGAAAAAAAATGGGTTCAGTGTCCCTTTAATGCTGTCACGATATCTGACCTACAGATATTTTCGCACCTTTCGCTTGTAACTTCTAATACAAGCACTGACATGGGAGCGCTATTGATTTACCATGAGCACTGTTAGCACTCAAAAATTATAAAATGTTTTTTGTTCCACTTTTAATCCGGTGTGTCTTGCAAATGGGCGTTTCCTGCATTTCACTGTGTGTATTGCACTGTGAGGTTGTGTTCTCCTGAACTTCCACTAGGGACTCAGTATGGCTGCTGACCCAGGAGGAGGTGCAGAAACCTGAGGAGAGAAAGCACAGAAAGACTGTGGTTTCAGCCTGGCCTTTTAAGTAAAAAGGAAAAGAGCTATGAAAATAAATATTTGTCATGGATTTAGCAAGAAAAAGGAAAAAACAGCATGAAATGTCAGCTTCTGAGGTAATAAAATTTACTGGGGATGTGCAAAGTGATTAAGCCTTAAAAAAAAGCTGAATTACAAAATGTAAAGTTGTTTAAAAAGTATATCTTTGCTGCAGACAGTAAAAACAATAGGGATTTGGAGCTTGAAAAGAAAAGAAAGACTTTAAATGAAGCAGAAAATGAATCTTGCTGTAGTGAATCTGAGCTAAGAACTTTTGCAACCATATGCAGGTGCTTCAATCAGATAGTGTTTAAAGTGTGTAAACATGGAAGCTGATTCCCAACCCAAGGGAGAGAAGTCTGCAATGGTAAAGTAATACAGACATGAATGGTGTTTGTGCACACACCACAAATGGGGATTCTGAAGAGTAATGAGGAAAAAAAATAGCTGTATGTAATTCTCAGTATATAATGCAGCCTGCAAGCAAAAGAAATACTAATTACACAGTTCAAGAAACTCCTGCAGCTTGTAGCAAACAAAACACAGTGTTGCAGCATAAGCCAGAAGCTTCAGTAAGCAGTGGGGACACACACACATAACTGCATGGAGCAACTGTGAGACTTATCAGCCTATAACAACAGCATTGCCAGGAATTGAGCTGTTTCCAAAAAGCCTTTTATTACAGGATCACATGGTCCTGCAGCAGCAGGTCCCAGTAAGTCTTTTGCCAGTGTTGTATCATTTGTACCTCCTGCATTTAAAGTACCCCAAGCATCTGTATCAAGTTAAAAAAAAAAATCCTCATAATTCCTTTACTGAACAACCTTCAACTACCAGATATGATGTTTGTAGAGGCCCAAAGTCTCTTTCTAATATACAAAAAAATCATTTAAAAAGGAGGAATGCTGTCAGATTACAATTTTATGGCAATCATGAAGAGAATAAGGATTGGTTTTCGTGGGCCAGGGTCTTATTAAGATACCATTGGGATTTCATCCAGATGCTGTTTATGCCCTTCTATATGCTGCATATTCAGAGAATTATGATTACAGCCTTTCATTTAGAGACTTTCTAACAGAAGTATCAAATAATAAAATACACATCTGAGTGGAAGAATTCTGAGGCAAGTCCATTTACCAGGCTAGAGTCTGTTTCTGTAAGCATTGTATTTGGTCATTAAACCATTCCAGTAGAGAACATATTCTGGCTGAAACAATAATGTCCTTAGTGGGCCTAAGCAGGAGATCTATAATGGTGATTACTATAATGGAGGTAATTTGTTTGAAGTTGAGCTTCTTTGACAGGATAATATAAGAATCAGATGCAGTAACTAAAGAATTTGTTCTTCAAAGATGTGAATGTTCCTACATCATTGTTTGCAATTTGTGCCATAAGCTTGGTCATTCATATATTAAGAGTCCAGAGGCTCATCATAATTAGAGCAACTAAGAAGAAAATTCAACAATGGAAAGGGAAAAGTGTACCTCCTAAGCAGTAAAGAGGTCCAAAAGCAAGAGTACAGATTGGGAAGTAGGAGTCTGGAGCTTAAAATTGTTTCCAGCCCCTCTACAAATCATAGAGTGACCAAGTAGAGGAGGCAGAGACAACCTCTAATTGTTTTGGGACAAGTACTTTGGAAGCTTTGCCTTTGTTGGAACTGAATAATTCCCAATAATCTTCTTTGGTAACACCAGTGTCTTCACAGGAGGTGTCCAGTAGGTTGAATTCCCCATCAAATGGAAATCAAAAGATGGACTATTATATAGCATCACAGGCCAAGCATCCCCCTTCTGATGTGGAGATGGTACTTCCTTCAAACAAGAGACGTTCATCTGTTCTAAGGGGTAAGAAATCTAAAACAAAAGAATACATTTAAATGACAGTCATGTATTTTAAATCTGCAATTACCTGACCACCTCCAGTATCAGTGATGATAGCAATTAATGTAAATTGATTTAAGTCTAAATAGGCTCATAAAGAGGCTTTATCTGTATTTTAGAGACTTGCCCATGGACATGCTTTCCTGCAAGAGACTATATTGTCTAGAATTTAGGGTGCTCTTGCATGTAGGAAAGACTGGCTATGGGGTCCATAATTTGGGTCCTTTAATAATCATAAATGTGGGGGATGGCAGTATAGTTTAAAGGTTGTAATGTATCTTGTCATCAGGTTCTGATATAATACCAGGATGATGTTTATTGTTAGATGTATGCATAAGAAATCATGAGTATCACTTGATTAATATATATGGTCAGCAAACAACTTTGAAAGAATGAAACTTTTTACAAATTTCCAACCATTTTTGCATACTTCATATATTTGCTTGTGATTTTAACAGTACCACTTTTAGCAAAGATATGAGGAATTGGGATAAGCTTAAATTTGATTATAATCTCCTTAATCATATGTGTAAACAGGCATGGCTAAAAGATGTGTATGTCACATAGTTTTGTGATAAAGGAGGCTATATGTGTGTATATATGTATATATATATATATATATATATATATATATATATATACCAGTGCTGCAGCCATATAGAAAAAATGTATGTGCAGTCCACTATTCATTCTGTGATGTCTCCTTGGACCTGGTTGTATTTTCTGACTATGCTTTATTGGGTGTTAAGATTAAAGAGTCTATAATTCATGGCCATTGCTTTTGGAAATTAAATTCTAATTTAATGGAGAATGAAATTATATGAATCGCATTACTCTGATTATAGATCAAGAAACAAATGTATGTTTTTATAATGACTGGGTAGACCTCTTCAATTTATTTAATATTTTCATTATTTTTCATGTAAGTATAAACTACAGAAACCTTTTCAGATGTGCCCATATTGCCGCTTTAAAAAGGGACACATATAGAAAATACATATGTCAGGGCTGTTTAAATAAATGTTTTGTATAAGAACCCTGACATATGTATTTTTCATATTTGTCCTTTTTAAAGCTGCATTATGGTCACCCTAGATGTGCAAGAAAATCAGAATGTTTCCAAGCAGTTATTTACTGAAGTCAAAGCTGTGCTGAGGAAACTAAGATTATTGTTCTTTAGGTGATTTTTTTTTTTTTTTTTTTTTTTTTTTTTCCAAAATATTTTTTTATTGAGGTGAAAGTAAAAGTTAACAAACAGTGAACCAACAGCACAGGTTAAATACAGAATACATAGTAGTGTTACAGCTTGATACAGTAGACATAGATTAGGCAATCCAAGTACTTGAAGTAAGTATTGGGAAAAAGGTAAGGAGATTTACAGTGACAAACCTGTGCAGGGGTAGGAATGACCTCTAATTTTTTTTACCATAGACCAACCACTGCCTGATATAAGAAAGTGCAATATAGCATGAGTATATATATTTGTGAGTCCTTATAGGAAGGCGAATAATATGTGAGAGAATAGGGGAGTATTAAGAGTCAAAGTACTCTAGATAGAGGGAACCCATAGATTCAGTTATTTAATTAAGGGACTCAGCACTATTCACTGGTGGTGGTATGGTTTAAGGGGGGAGGGGGAGATCAGTGGACAAGAGCCACTTTTAGTTTGGGGGGGATTTTAGGGGGGGGGGGCATAGTGAATGTGAGGAGAGTATAGATAACTTAAGGACTAGACACCTTATAGGGGTCTAACAGTAAGGCTGCTTAATCATAAGCTCCAATGTTTACACTAGTAGATATAATATAGAAGGAGACATCATAGAGATAATCTATATAGGGGTAGAAGACCCTGATACCTAAGTCTAGAAGCTAAACAGTGATAAGTTCAGGAGTGTATAGATGAGGGGGTGAAAAGCGTGAATCATGTAGCACATATATTCTGAGTTAATTTCTCATGTAACCTATATTACAATATATGTCAGCTCCCTGCCGAAAAAGCCTGCAAGTTTAAATAAGCAAGAAATAAAAATTTATATGCCGGACCGTGCCTTCCCAGTTAGCACCGCCCAGCAGTAACTAGCAATACTTGTATGGAGACACTGTAATGGCTAGACAGCGTATCTCTAAATTTAAGGGAGCTGTTTGGAGATGCAAAATGGTATACGTTTCATTAAAAAAAAAAAAAATCACCTCTCCATCTAACTGAGGGTTGCAACATAATATGTTTCCCATCAAGCTATATATATCTTATTTATAATAAACCTCATGAGATAGTTTCTAGTGTAATGATACTGTTATTAGGTTGGGCAAAGCTAGTAGATAGATCAGAAGATAACTAACGTAATATGCTGGTAGTAGGTAAAGTGACAATGATGCTGTTTTGAGCCTTAAGCGTAGGGGAGACAGATTGCAATCAGGTAGCTGGTAAAGGATAATAATATCTGCATCTAACCAGATACGTCATACTAGAGCTAGAATCAATAACATTCATTTCTCAACATATAAAAATACTTGAGTAAAGTTTATAAGATAACAGTAACTAGTTACGCGTATGGTTATTGTTAACACTTCAAACAAGGGGTGACATGAGGACAAAGTAGAAGTAAGACCATGAACAGTCAATAAATCACCACATCAGACATGGTAAGCATATCGTCATTAGTGTTACTCCGTAGGGCTGAGGGGTAGCTTGAGAGACCTTTTGAAATTTATGTGTGACTACATTAACAAATATAGATCTGTAATACTAAGCAGGAAAGGGGTTTCAGTTAGGAACTATGAACATGCAACATTGATATTGATAAGGTATAATAGAAGCTCATGGGGTTAACAGTATTAGCATATGAACAAGCTGGGGTTTACAAAACTCAGATAATAGTATGGTTGATTTGAACCCCTATCAACTCTGATGTTGCCAAATGGGACAGGGTTAATAATCAAACAGACCAATATTGGGACTATCCTCCTGGGTCGAAAGAGTTAATTAAATTTCCATCATGAAATAGTTCAGTTGCTTTCTTGCAGATCCCAAGCTTCTGAAAGCCTTGCAAAAGTGTTATATCAAAGTTACTGAGTGCCTTTGAAGGGATGCGGCTTAATGAGGGAGCGCGAATATGTATAGGATTGCGCTGTTTATTGGGTCTCCTTATGGCAGTGTAAAGATCCTCAAGTCGTCTCCAGGCGGGTGTGGTGATTTGTGCCTGCGGCCCAGCACTTAGCCGGGTGGACTGGCGAGATGAGAGTAAAGCTGCGGCAGATGTCAGAGGCATAGGGACATGGTCTGGTTTATTTACAGACCGCTCAGGAGAGGCATCGGGTGGTGAGTAGGTGGAGGGTCTGGTCGTATATGGAGGGATATGCGGGAGCGCGGTGTTATAGATCTCCGTGAGCGCCTGAGGGTCAGAGCATAGTACCGCTCGGGGCCGCTCCTCCAATGTCTCATCAGGTATAGCATGAAGACCAGGACGGCCCTTATCCGAGCCCATAGAGCGGATGTCGCGAGTCAGCAGGCTATAGTGCAGGTCCATCTGCTTTCCCAGACCCTCAAGGAGGGCTGCAACCATCTCCGGCTCTATCTCCATGATGCGCTGTAAACAGATAGCGATATAGTAGCTGGGAGTTAGAGGTGTTATGGAGTAGTCCAATGTTATGTCTTCTGTAATGCTTCCTTTACTTTAGCTCCCGTGGCTGGGTCTATATGAAAGGAGAGTCCACGTGGTAGGCCTCTGTCTCACACGATGTGCTCATACCAGCAAACTTCAGTGGTAAAGTGGCGATAAAAGCATGTATTTTGAGAGCGGAGTATTTCAGCAAGCTAGATATATATTTAGTCTATTCAGACTGTGAATGGCTCCCAAAGGAATCATAAGTTTAGGTTATCAAGCTGCAGAGCTGCAGAATTTTGCGTCCGCCATAGTTGCCTCCTGGCCACGCCCCCCCTCTTTAGGTGATTTTAATCCTGACTTGTTTGCGTATTATTATAATTTTATTTATTATTATGATAACACTTTATTTATAAAGCACAGACAAATTCAGCAGCACTGTCCATGGGTACAAAAGATACAAGTACAACGATGATGCAATATTTGTAAGACAACAAAGTCTTAAAAAGTTGCAGCATACAGATATTTATTCATATAAGCTCAAAGTTACAAAAAGCAACTGTTTGGGATTGCTCCCTTAATCAAGGGAACATTCCTGAAATGTTGATTTTTGTAACTTTGTGCTTATATGAATAAATATCTGTATGCTGCCACTTATTGGACTTTGTTGTATTATGCTGAGGTTTTAAGTAGTAACCCTTTATGGAGTGCATTGCTTTGAGTGCTGGACTGATCATTGGTTTTGGCAATATTTTTAAGAGACAGGACAACATTTTTCAAACAAATACGTGAGGACCCTATTTCCATGGGAACTCAAAAACTAGAACAGTAGGAGGGTGAGAACCAGGAAGTGGGGACTGCAAGGGTTAGAATGATGTCAGTACAGAGTGAGATTAAGGAAATCATTAGGTTAGTGGAATTAATTTGTTTTGGAGTTGGGTGATAGACTTTTTTGAACAAGTAGATGGGTAGAAAAGAAGAGGGTGCCACAATAGTGCACGATCAGTGGTACTAGGTCTTCAGACACGCATTACAAGTTATACTTACAAAGTATAAAGCACTTGAGAAGTGCCACAGAGGCCTGCTGGACCTTTATCAGCTGTCCAGAAAGCTATCCTCTCGCAGTGTAGATATGAGGAGTCTCCAACGGAATGCTCCATTCTCCATCCAAGGTGTGTGCGGAATGAATTGGATTTAAGTGGCAGTGTACAGATTGTAGGTGAAAGCAGTTCTGTTGGAGACTCCTCATATCTACACTGTGAGAGGATAGCATTCTGGACAACTGATAAAGGTTCAGCAGGCCTCTGTGGCACTTCTCAAGTGCTTTATACTTTGTAAGTATAACTTGTAATGCGTGTCTGAAGACCTAGTACCACTGATCGTGCACTATTGTGGCGCCCTCTTCTTTTCTACCCTTCTACAGATTCAGCATACTTGCTTCACCATTTAGGTTTTTGAAAGAAGGTTGCAGCCTCTGGTCTTTCCCGTCCTTTTTTGATCACAACAAGGTTTCACAAGGGACATCATTTGGCACTGCTATTTTGGGACTTTCCGAGGACTTTATCATTAATAAGTATTGTGATTATGTTTGTCTTTGTTTTTTTGTCTATATTTTGATATGTGATACACTTACAGAGATTTCACATACACTCTATTTGCACGTACATTGTTCTATTTATTTCACACGGATAACTTTTAGATTTAAGTCATCTGTGGCAGCTCATTGTTTCAAATATTATCATCTTATTTGTGCACATTTATTTATATATATATATATATATATATATATATATATATATATATATATATATATATATATATATATATATTGCACCATATTTTCTTTTTTGCAACGCATATCTACACTCTAGGTGTTTTGATTGTGTTATCCCCAACCCGTCTTTTGATATTAGGCACATCTAACTTTTATTTATTTCTTGAACAAGTGTCTTTAGGGGGTGTTTAAAGGAGGACAGATTAGGGGAAGGTTGGACAGTTTGAGGAAGTGCTTTCCAGTTGGTTGGTGCCATATGAGAGAAGTCCTGCAGTCTTGCAAGGGAGGAGGTGATGTTAGAAGATGCAAGAAACAGTTCATTGTTGGACCTTAGGCGGCGGGCTGGAGTATATTTGTTGATTAGTGAGGATAGGTAGTGGGGCAGCATTGTTAAGGGCTTTGTAGGTCATGGCTTAGCCTGGCAGAGGCATTTAGGATGGATTGAAGGGGGAGAGGCGGGAGAGAGGAAGGCCAGCTAGTACGTTAGTAGTAGTTTAATTGGGAAATTACCAGGGAGTGAATAAGTTCCTAAATGGTTGTCAGCACTTAGAAATAGACACATTTTGGAGATATTGCATAGGTGGTTGCGGCAGGATCCAAAGAGCAATTGGATGTGGGGGATGAAAGACAGATTGGAGTCAAGTTTAACCCCCAAGGCAGCGGAATGGGGTGATGGAGAGATAGTGTTGCTACCAACAGTTATAGATAAGTCAGAAATTTGAGTAAAGCAAGAGGGGGGGATTAGGAGGAGCCCAGTCTTGGACATGTTAATCTTTAAGTTGTGAGAGACCATCCAGGAAATGCAAGATAAACAGTCACTAACATGAGAGAGGAACAGAGGGAGAGCAGTGGTGGGGAGCTAGATCTGAGCATCATCACCATAGAGGCATACCTCCCCCCGCGGCAAAATTCTTTAAATGTGGTGGACGCGGCTTAAGAAAATTATAAGACCATAGTAATATAAATTAAAATTCTAAATAAAGTCATAGATTTTAATACACTTAGGCAGCAAATCAAACACAAGCTCAAACCACTATTATGGCTATGTGAGCTATGTATTTAATTATCCTTTGCAAAGACATTGCTAAATATTTTTATCATAATTGGACATTTAATAATAAATTCTTTAAAACTGCTCTCTGCATTCCCCATTAATATTCTAAATTCTGGCCTGGTCAGCAAAAATGCACAGTAGCACACTGCATAGCATACACTTACACATACACACACACACACACACACTACATAGCATACACTTATACATTCAGATACACACACACACTACATAGCATACACTTATACATGCAGATACACTAGGGTTGCCACCTCAGCCATGTTTTCCTGGATGCTTAATGTTCTGTATTTTAAGGGACTGGTGGCAACACTAAGATATACACACACACACACACTACATAGTATACACTTATACATGCAGATATACACACACACACTACATAGCATACACACACACACTACATAGCATACACTTATACATGCAGATACACACACACTACATAGCATACACTTACACATGCAGATACACACACACACTACATAGCATACACTTACACATGCAGATACACACACACTACATAGCATACACTTACACATGCAGATACACACACACTACATAGCATACACTTACACATGCAGATACACACACACTACATAGCATACACTTACACATGCAGATACACACACACTATATAGCATACACTTACACATGCAAATACACACACACTACGTAGCATACACTTACACATGCAGATACACATACACTACGTAGCATACACTTATACATGCAGATACACACACACTACATAGCATACACTTATACATGCAGATACACACACACACACTACATAGCATACACTTATACATGCAGATACACACATACTACATAGCATACACTTACACATGCAGATACACACACACACTACGTAGCATACACTTACACATGCAGATACACATACACTACGTAGCATACACTTATACATGCAGATACACACACACTACATAGCATACACTTATACATGCAGATACACACACACACACTACATAGCATACACTTATACATGCAGATACACACATACTACATAGCATACACTTACACATGCAGATACACACACACACTACATAGCATACACTTACACATGCAGATACACACACACTACATAGCATACACTTACACATGCAGATACACACACACACACTACATAGCATACACTTATACATGCAGATACACACACACTACATAGTATACACTTATACATGCAGATACACACACACTACATAGCATACACTTACACATGCAGATACACACACACACACACACACACACACACACACTACAAATCATACACTTACACATACAGATACACACACACACACACACACACACTACATAGCATACACTTATACATGCAGATACACACTTATACATGCAGATACATATACACACACTACATATCTTACATTTATACATGCAGATACACACACACTACATAGCATACACTTACACATGCAGATACACACACACACACACACACACACACACACACACACACACACACTACATAACATACACACACACTACATAGCATACACATGCAGATACACACACACTACATAGCATACACTTACACATGCAGATACACACACAATACATAGCATACACTTATACATGCAGATACACACACACACTACATAGCATACACTTTTACAGGCAGATACACACACACTACATAGCATATACTTACACATGCAGATACACACACACTACATAGCATACACTTACACATGCAGATACACACACACACTACATAGCATACACTTACACATGCAGATACACACACACTACATAGCATACACTTACACATGCAGATACACACACACTACATAGCATACACTTACACATGCAGATACACACACACACACACACTACATAGCATACACTTATACATGCAGATACACACACACTACATAGCATACACTTATACATGCAGATACACACACACACACACACACACTACATAGCATACACTTATACATGCAGATACACACACACACACACACTACATAGCATACACTTATACATGCAGATACACACACACACACTACATAGCATACACTTACACATGCAGATACACACACACTACATAGCATACACTTACACATGCAGATACACACACACTACATAGCATACACTTATACATGCAGATACACTAGGGTTGCCACCTCAGCCATGTTTTCCTGGACGCTTAATGTTCTGTATTTTAAGGGACTGGTGGCAACCCTAAGATATACACACACACACACACACACTACATAGTATACACTTATACATGCAGATATACACACACACACACTACATAGCATACACTTACACATGCAGATACACACACACACTACATAGCATACACTTATACATGCAGATACACACACACTACATAGCATACACTTACACATGCAGATACACACACACACTACATAGCATACACTTACACATGCAGATACACACACACTACATAGCATACACTTACACATGCAGATACACACACACTATATAGCATACACTTACACATGCAAATACACACACACTACGTAGCATACACTTACACATGCAGATACACACACACTACGTAGCATACACTTATACATGCAGATACACACACACTACATAGCATACACTTATACATGCAGATACACACACACACACACACTACATAGCATACACTTATACATGCAGATACACACACACTACATAGCATACACTTACACATGCAGATACACACACACTACATAGCATACACTTATACATGCAGATACACACACACTACATAGCATACACTTATACATGCACATACACACACACACACACACACACACACACTACATAGCATACACTTATACATGCAGATACACACACACACACTACATAGCATACACTTATACATGCAGATACACACACACACACTACATAGCATACACTTATACATGCAGATACACACACACACACTACATAGCATACACTTATACATGCAGATACACACACACACACTACATAGCATACACTTATACATGCAGATACACACACACACTACATAGCATACACTTATACATGCAGATACACACACACACTACATAGCATACACTTACACATGCAGATACACACACACTACATAGCATACACTTACACATGCAGATACACACACACACACACACACACACACACTACAAATCATACACTTACACATACAGATACACACACACACACACTACATAGCATACACTTATACATGCAGATACACACTTATACATGCAGATACATATACACACACTACATATCTTACATTTATACATGCAGATACACACACACTACATAGCATACACTTACACATGCAGATACACACACACACACACACTACATAACATACACACACACACTACATAGCATACACATGCAGATACACACACACTACATAGCATACACTTACACATGCAGATACACACACAATACATAGCATACACTTATACATGCAGATACACACACACACTACATAGCATACACTTTTACAGGCAGATACACACACACTACATAGCATATACTTACACAAGCAGATACACACACACTACATAGCATACACTTACACATGCAGATACACACACACACACTACATAGCATACACTTACACATGCAGATACACACACACTACATAGCATACACTTACACATGCAGATACACACACACACACACACACTACATAGCATACACTTATACATGCAGATACACACACACTACATAGCATACACTTATACATGCAGATACACACACACACACATACACTTATACATGCAGATACACACACACACACACACTACATAGCATACACTTATACATGCAGATACACACACACACACTACATAGCATACACTTACACATGCAGATACACACACACTACATAGCATACACTTACACATGCAGATACACACACACACACACACACACACACACTACAAATCATACACTTACACATACAGATACACACACACACACACTACATAGCATACACTTATACATGCAGATACACACTTATACATGCAGATACATATACACACACTACATATCTTACATTTATACATGCAGATACACACACACTACATAGCATACACTTACACATGCAGATACACACACACACACACACACTACATAACATACACACACACACTACATAGCATACACATGCAGATACACACACACTACATAGCATACACTTACACATGCAGATACACACACAATACATAGCATACACTTATACATGCAGATACACACACACACTACATAGCATACACTTTTACAGGCAGATACACACACACTACATAGCATATACTTACACAAGCAGATACACACACACTACATAGCATACACTTACACATGCAGATACACACACACACACTACATAGCATACACTTACACATGCAGATACACACACACTACATAGCATACACTTACACATGCAGATACACACACACACACACACACTACATAGCATACACTTATACATGCAGATACACACACACTACATAGCATACACTTATACATGCAGATACACACACACACACATACACTTATACATGCAGATACACACACACACACACACACACACACACACTACATAGCATACACTTATACATGCAGATACACACACACACACTACATAGCATACACTTACACATGCAGATACACACACACTACATAGCATACACTTACACATGCAGATACACACACACACACACACACATACACACACTACATAGCATACACTTACACATGCAGATACACACACACACACACACACACACTACAAATCATACACTTACACATACAGATACACACACACACACACACACACTACATAGCATACACTTATACATGCAGATACACACTTATACATGCAGATACACATACACACACTACATATCTTACATTTATACATGCAGATACACACACACTACATAGCATACACTTACACATGCAGATACACACACACATACACACACACTACATAGCATACACATACAGATACACACACACTACATAACATACACACACACTACATAGCATACACATACACATGCAGATACACACACACTACATAGCATACACTTACACATGCAGATACACACACAATACATAGCATACACTTATACATGCAGATGCAGATACACACACACACACACTACATAGCATACACTTTTACAGGCAGATACACACACACTACATAGCATATACTTACACATGCAGATACAAACACACTACATAGCATACACTTACACATGCAGATACACACACACACACTCACTACATAGCATACACTTACACATGCAGATACACACACACACTACATAGCATACACTTACACATGCAGATACACACACACACACACACACTACATAGCATACACATGCAGATACACACACACACACACACACTACATAGCATACACTTACACATGCAGATACACACACACTACATAGCATACACTTACACTTACACATGCAGATACACACACACACTACATAGCATACACTTATACATGCAGATACACACACACTACATAGCATACACTTACACATGCAGATACACACACACACACACACTACATAGCATACACTTACACATGCAGATACACACACACTACATAGCATACACTTACACATGCAGATACACACACACACACACACACTACATAGCATACACTTACACATGCAGATACACACACACTACATAGCATACACTTACACTTACACATGCAGATACACACACACACTACATAGCATACACTTATACATGCAGATACACACACTACATAGCATACACTTACACATGCAGATACACACACACACACACACTACATAGCATACACTTACACATGCAGATACACACACACTACATAGCATACACTTACACATGCAGATACACACACTACATAGCATACACTTACACATGCAGATACACACACACACACACACACACTACATAGCATACACTTACACATGCAGATACACACACACACACTACATAGCATACACTTACACATGCAGATACACACACACACTACATAGCATACACTTACACATGCAGATACACACACACTACATAGCATACACTTACACATGCAGATACACACACACACACACACTACATAGCATACACTTACACATGCAGATACACACACACTACATAGCATACACTTACACATGCAGATACACACACTACATAGCATACACTTACACATGCAGATACACACACACTACATAGCATACACTTACACATGCAGATACACACACTACATAGCATACACTTACACATGCAGATACACACACACACACACACTACATAGCATACACTTACACATGCAGATACACACACACACACTACATAGCATACACTTACACATGCAGATACACACACACTACATAGCATACACTTACACATGCAGATACACACACACACACACACACACACTACATAGCATACACTTACACATGCAGATACACACACACACTACATAGCATACACTTACACATGCAGATACACACACACACTGCGTAACATACACTTACACATGCAGATACACACACACTACGTAGCATACTCTTATACATGCAGATACACACGCACACTATATAGCATACACTTACACATGCAGATACACACACACTACATAGCATACACATACACATGCAGATACACACACACACTACATAGCATACACTTTTACAGGCAGATACACACACACACACACACACACACACACACACACACACTACATAGCATACACTTATACAGGCAGATACACACACACACACACACACACACACACATTACATAGCATGCACTTATACATGCAGCATACACTTATACATGCAGACACACACACACTACATAGCATACACTTATACATGCAGATACACATACAGGCACTACATAGCTTACATTTATACATGCAGACACACACACACTACATAGCATAAACTTATACATACAGATACACACACAGTTATGGATACAGATAGACACACACACACTACATCATATAGGGGTATCTGTAATTCATTGTATGGGGTCCTGGGGTTGGCAAGCACATTAGCTGGCAGTCTGCGGCTGCCACTGTTCGTTACCCTGGTATTAGCACTTCTCATTGTATAAAACTGAAGGCATGCTAGTATTATCACCAGGGGTTAGACATCATCACTACCAGAGGTAGGTTAGAGAGGTCACCATTACTTGTGGTCAGAGTGTATACAGTCTTCTTACTCCTGCTTAACCCACACACCATTCCTTTTCCACAGGGAATCTAACAGGTATCTAACCCTGTGAGAGCAAAGCCAGCTGCTTCTGAGTATGGGCCCAACAGAATTAAAACATTTTTTTTATTTTTTTTTAATGCCTGGGGCAAATCGGGACAGATGGCTAGCAACCCGGGACAGGGGGACAGACCCATAAAATCGGGACTCTCCCGCGAAAATCGGGACAGTTGGGGGGTATGGCGTGATATTTGAAGTCATAGCTGTTGATAACTTTACCCAGTGAAGAAGTATTAATAGAGAAGAGTAGAGGACCCAGGACAGAGCATTGCAGTACTCCAACTGACAGAGGCATTGAAGAAGAGGAGTCACCAGCAAATTAGACAGAAAAGGACATGTTAGAGAGATGAGTGAATCTAAGAGAGGGTGGTGTCACAGAGACCAAGAGAGCTGAGAGTCTGTGGGAGCAGGGCATGGCCAATTGTGTCAAGGGCAGCTGAGAAGTCAAGTAAGATAAGTATAGAGTAGTGGCAGTTATTTTTAGCAGAAAGAAGATGGTAACCTTGGTGAAGGCAGTGATTTGGGGGAATAGTTTGCAGGAGAATTAAGGTTGAGGGAGGGTTTTTTGAGCATGAGGGTGACCTTTGTATGTCTGAAAGAAGATTGGAATGAATCAGTAGAAAGGGATAGGTTGAAGATGTGAGTGTGGAAGATATAGAAGGTATTAGATGTGAAGGGATAGGGTTAAGTGGGCAGGTAGTGAGGCATGAGGAAGACAATAAGGAACGCACTTCATTCTCAGTGGCTGGGGGGATGATGCAAAAAGTGGCAGAGAGGGTAACTGGGGGTGGAGATTGCAGGCTTGTGTTAGGATGTTGCTTCAGCTAATATGCATTTTGTTAAAAAGTATTTTGCCAGTTAATGAGCACTAAAGGCAGATGAAGGGGGTGGTGCAGGTGGGTAGAGAAGAGTCATTTAGGATTTGAGGAGTGAGTAGATAGACGAGAAGTAGGTTTGCTTGGCTAAGTGAAAGGCAGATGTGTAAAAAAGAAGAATCAACTTATTGTGAATGAAATCAGGTTCAGATTGAGGTTTCCTCCAGTCACGCTCAACAGTTTGGGAGATTTTTTGCAGCTAGCACATTTGCTGAGAGTGCCAGGACAGGAACTGACAACTTGGGGTTTTATGTAGTTTTGGAGAAGCAAGATTGTCTAGTGCAGAGGAGAGAGCATTGTTATAGTGGGCAGGATATCGTTGAAGTGTAGGGGAGGAGATGTTGAATAAGGTTGGAAAATTGGAGAGGATCCACAGAGTACAGATTTCTACAGGTGTGGGGGTGAGGGTAGAGACGTAAGTTTAGCCTGTACATTAAGATTATAGTTGAGCAGGTGGTGGTCTGAAATGGAAGACAGGTGAAGTCAGATAAAGAGCAGAGGTAGAGGAATACCAAATTAATAGAGTGTCCATTGTGGTGAGTAGGGAATAGGGTGGATTGTGAGAGACTGAAGGAGTTTGAGATAGAGAAGTTTAGAGGCAGCAAGGGCAAATAGGTTATCAATCAGGATGTTTAAGTCCCCCAGAATTAGAGCAGGTATATTTGGAGAGAGAAAGTAAGGAAGCCAGGCGGCAAAGTTGTTGAAGAATTGTGAGGTTGGTGCAGGAGGGTGATAGGTGACTATATCAAAATTGGTAAAGTAGAGAGTAGACCACACAAATAAGTGCAGTCTAAAAGTCTAGGCACCTATAAATAATGATCAAAAATAAAAAACAAAACAAATTGGAATGCGTGCAAAAATTGCTTTATGATATCAAGATATATCAATGTACATAATAATAATTAAAAAAAAATTATCCCATTCATACAGCCATATACACATACGCACACATACTAAGGGGATCCCCCAAAAATCAAAGCACTTGTGAACAAATATAGTGGTGCACCACAAAACAGAGCATGCAGTCCTTTAAATGGAGTCTACGAAAAAGCAGCAATAGATGCAATCAAGCAGAAAGTTGTTAAAGCTTTGGCATGATGGTCATGAGTATAGCAGGTTTAGTATTAGCAGCAGATGCAATATCACAGCATATGTTTCATAGAGTGCTGGTATCATCCCATTCAAGGCTGTAGCTCACAATCACATTCATCAAGCGAAATAACAAGTCATTCAGGCTCAACCAGGTGTCCTCATAGCAAGTTAGAAAAGCACTGCACCACAGATATCATATAAATGTTCCATGAACAAGGTGCTAATAATGCTTATGAACAAACACAGTTCAACCGCATCGATCGGCGTGTCAGATGTTGCTGAGATCAAGGCAATACTTATCCACAAAGGAACATGAAGTAGACAGCCAATGTCAGTTCAGCTAAGAGGATCGTCCACTGGAAGAAATCCTCTTAGCTGAACTGACGTTGGCTGTCTACTTCATGTTCCTTTGTGGATAAGTATTTCCTTGATCTCAGCAACATCTGACACGCCGCTCGATGCGGTTGAACTGTGTTTGTTCATAAGCATTATTAGCACCTTGTTCATGGAACATTTATATGATATCTGTGGTGCAGTGCTTTTCTAACTTGCTATGAGGACACCTGGTTGAGCCTGTATGGCTTGTTATTTCGCTTGATGCATGTGATTGTGAGCTACAGCCTTGAATGGGATGATACCAGCACTCTATGAACCATATGCTGTGATATTGCATCTGCTGCTAATACTAAACCTGCTATACTCATGACCATCATGCCAAAGCTTTAACAACTTTCTGCTTGATTGCATCTATTGCTGCTTTTTCATAGACTCCATTTAAAGGACTGCATGCTCTGTTTTGTGGTGCACCACTATATTTGTTCACAAGCGCTTTGATTTTTGGGGGATCCCCTTAGTATGTGTGCGTATGTGTATATGGCTGTATGAATGGGATAAAAAAATTTTTTTTTTATTTATTATTATGTACATTGATATATCTTGATATCATAAAGCAATTTTTGCACGCATTCCAATTTGTTTTTTTTTTTTATTTTTGATCATTATTTATAGGTGCTATTTGCCTAGACTTTTAGACTGCACTTATTTGTGTGGTCTACTCTCTACTTTACCAATTTTGATATACGTTTATTTCTAGGTTGCACTATAAATATAAATATTAGTTATTTGAGGTGAGCTATACTAAATGTTTTTTTTCAGGTGATAGGTGACTGCCACTCTGAGGGGGGAGAACAGCCAAATGCAGTGAACTTCAAAGGAGGAAAAGGAGAGAAATGGGAGTTAAGGCAAATACTGATAATACAGTTTAAAGGGAAGTGAACAAGCAGCCAGGGTAGTAATGGAAGCAGAAGAAATGCATACCAATATATTACAATTTAAAGGGACGTGGACAAACAGCCAGGGTAGTAATGGAAGCAGAAGAAATGTATACTTGTAGAGTTGGGCATACCTGTTGTTAGTAGGGCATTCTGGATGACAGCATTATGGATATAACTCCAGTTGGTAACTCTGCCAAACAGGGCCACTTAAGGATAAAACTAGCATACTTAAAGGGACAGTCTACTCCAATTTTTTGTTTTAAAAGATAGATAATCCCATTATTACGCATTCCCCAGTTTTGCGTAACCAATCCGGTTATATTAATATATTTTTTTAACTCTGTGATTACCTTGTATTTAAGCCTATGCAGACTGTCCCCTTATTTCAGTTCTTTTGGCAGACTTGCATTTTAGCCAATCAGTGCTGACTCATAAATAAATCCATGGGAGTGAACACACTGCTATCTATATGCACACATGAACTAGCGTTGTCTAGCTGTTAAAAACTGTAAAAATGCACTGAGATAAGAGGTGGCCTCCGAGGGCTTAGAAATTAGCATACGAGACTACCTATGTTTAGCTTTCAACAAAGAATACTAAGAGAACAAAGCAAATTTTATTATAAAAATAAATTGGAAAGTAGTTTAAAAATGAATACCCTTTCAAATCCTGATAGTTTGATTTTGACTAGACTCTCGCTTTAAGTTTATATTTGAATAATATAAACTTTAACAAATATAACATTTGACAAAGTTGAACAAGATCAGAATTGCATTGACAAATTTCTTGGAGGTAGTCACTGTACTTCAGTTAGGCACAGATTAACAAACTTGGTTACTGCCCACATTGACTAGTCTGAAGTAGTCTTGGCTATTTCTTCTTTAAGTAACAGTAAATCCTCAGGTTCTGATGGCTTAACTGCGGAGTTTTACAAAAAACTTATAATGTGTTAAGTCCAATTCTTACAAAAGTTTCTAATTAAGCTCTAGAGAGGAGAGGCCTTTTTTCTTTCCAATATAAATTACCTTTGACTATGCTTTAGACAAAATGAGAATGTATTGATATTTGGAATTGGCATCCCATAGCTCTCGTACAAATAAAGATTTGTCTGAATTTTGGCTGATTCAGGCATTTGCCAGAACCCTGACTATCCAGATGAACGAGGGAACAAAACATACAAACAAAACTTTGTTAGTTGCAATTGTTTAATTTATTTATTACTTTCAGCATCAAAAATGTGGGCAGGAAGCAGAGGAAAAGGGGAAAGCGCTGAGATTATTTGTTTTATCAGCTAATTCTACTGCAGTGATGTACACATACATATGTCCAACTTCCTCTGTCCAATCCTGACAGAGCATCACTAAATGATTAATGTTAGGGGGAGCAAATCAGTCATTTAATGCCATACAGGTTTGTACAATATACTTTTAACCTAGCATAGGGAGGTGGGAGAGTAGGGGATGCTCAGTCATCTTTAATCACTTTGACTTCAGCTTTTGTAAAGTGTATCTGTGTGCCTTTGTTGGTTATTTGTAATTACCTCAAATACAATCAACAGCTATTTTATACTTTTAGTTGTTCTACCATGCAAATCACAAAACAGCTATATGGAATGTCAGTGCAGGTGCAGACAGGCACTCTGCCAAAATCCCCCACAGTTTCTACCAGTTTTAGTTGTTCTAGTGCTAGTACTACTTGTAATGTGTGCTGTTTTTTTTTTTTTACAGTCTAATGCATTCTTTGTGTGCAGAATCAGATTTAGAAATATTTTTTTTCTTGCAGTACACTTTTCTATAATATTTAACAGTTCATTTATCATTTATATTTTTTATTGCAGTGGGGGCATTGCTGGACTAGTTCAAACAAAGTTAAAGTTCAGCACACTCACTGACTATTCAAGTGCATGCTGCAGGCGTCTGCCAACACCTGTGCAATAATAGTAATTATTAGACCCTTTGTGGCACAGGCCAGTTCATACATTAAACATACAGGGGACTTCCTAAACAAACATAATAAACTTTCCAATGTGATAAATGCATTTTGTACACATTACATGTAATTAGCTTGTATACATCCATAACTAACACTTGTGGCTTTGGGTGCCATAAGAGAAACTTTGTTTACTAGTTAGAAATGTTTAGATTTAGAGGCATATTTATCAAGCTCCGTACGGAGCTTGATGCCCCGTGTTTCCGGCGAGCCTTCAGGTTCGCCGGGAAACAGAAGTTATGAAGCAGCGGTCTAAAAACCGCGGCTCTATAACCTGTCCGCCTGCTCTGAGGCTGCGGACAGAAATCAACCCGATTGAATACAATCAGGTTGATTGACACCCCCTGCTAGCTACCGATTGGCCGTGAATCTGCAGGGGGCGGCATTGCACCAGCAGTTCACAAGAACTGCTGGTGCAATGATAAATGCCAAGAGCGTATGCTGTCTGCATTTATCGATGTGCAGCGGACATGATCCCCTATATCGGATCATGTCCGTTCGCACAATCATAAATAGGCCCATTACAATGTACCTTTTTGTTAGCATTGCTAGAAATTATTATTTATTATAACTATTGCCTGTTTTAAGATCAGATGTTTTTTTGCAGATGTAAGGGACAGCAATAAGTTCCAATGTTGCCCCCAATTACGTCAATATATTAATACTTTTGAGGAACACTTGGTTTATGAGAATTCACCCCTCTTTAAAATATGTGCCACCTGATGGTTCTATAGATGATGTATTTAGTGTTCGGAGTGGAAACATTGAAACCCTTTGTAAATATGTTCAGAGGCCTCTAGACAGATACAATTTAACCCTTTCATGACCGGGCTAAAAAGTCTACATCGGAACAGCGTTCCGATGTAGAAAATTAAAATCACGCGATCGTGCAAAAGATTGCGAGATTTCAATTATGGGATCGGGTCTGGGGGGCGTCCCTAAGACGCTAGGAAAGCCCTCCAGACCGCGATCCAATCCTGCAAGCCTAGTAGGCTTCAGAATAGCCGTTTGCGATGACGTTGTATTCCGTCATAATGGCTTTAAAGCCCAGTGCCGTTGTGACGGAATACAACGGCATAACAGCATTAAAAGGTTAAAAAATATCATGGAGTGAGGTTGGTATTATTATTATTATTATTATTAGTTATTTGTAGAGCGCCAACAGATTCCGCAGCAAAATATTATTGATTTTTTAGACATCACAATCTACAATGGAGAGCATGGATTTGAAACAGATTTATATAAGAAAACTGCTATGAAAGTGCTCAATCTACTCCTTTAATAAGATTGTTACCCAGAAGTCAACTGTTAAGGGCTAGGAGAATTGTTTAAAGGGACATAAAACCAAAAAATGATTCAGTTAGAACATACAATTTTAAACAACTTTCTAATTTCCTTCTATTATCACATTTTCTTTGTTTTCTTGTTAACCTTTGTTAAAAAGCAGGAAGGCAATTTCACGTGTCTGCAGCATTATATGGCAGCAGTTTTGCAACAATGTTATACATTAGCAAGAGCACTAGATGGCAGCACTATTTCCTGTCATGTAGCGCTCCGGGCATGTGCACGCTGCCCATCTAGATATCTGTTTAACAAAGAATAACATGAGAATGAAGCAAATTTGATAATAGAAGTAAATAAGAAACTTTTTTAAAATTGTATTCTGTCTGAATCATAAGAGAAAAAATTTGTGTTTCATGTCCCTTTAAGATAAAACTAGGGTTAACAAAAGATTGAATGAGATGGGTGAATTATTTATTTCTAGAGGTTATCCATTGGATTTAATTCAGGATAATATCAAACAAATATCTGAACTTGATGAGGTGCTTAAGCCTAGAAAAAGAGAGAAAGATAAAGGGGTCGATCCGATATAAAGCGTCGCCCGCAAAAGCCGGCGACGCCAATAATTGCGCGGATTTGGTATCCTATATACGGCGTAAGCTAGAAGTTACGCGCGTATATTTCTGCCGTCACCCGCAGTTTTTTGGGCCATAGGCAGGTATACCAAACCCGCGCAGTTTGGTATCCAATATGCAGCGTAAGGACTTACGTGGCGAAAATGGAGAAAACTTACTCCATTTTCACCTCGCCACAAAAAGCAGCCGTAAGAAGCCTTACGCTGACTATTGGAGCCCCGTAACTCCCTAAACTAGCTGCTAAAATAAACCTAACACCTAACGCATGCGCAATGTCTATCTCCCTGTCAACCGCGATCTTCTAAAATAAACCTAACACCTAACGCATGTGCAATGTCTATCTCCCTGTCAACCGCGATCTGCTAAAATAAACCTAACACCTAACGCATGCGCAATGTCTATCTCCCTGTCAACCGTGATCCCCCCCCCCCCGAAATCCCTAATAAAGTTATTACCCCCTAAAACGCCGCTCCCGGACCCCGCCGCCATCTACATAAACTAACCCCCTACTGTGAGCCCCTAAAACCGCCGCCATCTACCTTATCTATCCCGTAATCTGACCCCTTACACCGCCGCCACCTATATAAAAATGATTAACCCCTAATTTAATCTACCTACCCCGCCGCCAGCTATGTTATCTATATTAACCCTAAGTATATTATAGTTAATATAGTTATTACATTATATATATTAACTATATTAACCCTAATTATATTAGGGTTAATATAGTTAATATAGTTACTATAGTATTTATATTAACTATATTAACTCTATCTAACCCTAACACCCCTAACTAAATTTATATTAAATTAATCTAATTAATTTATAAACTAAAATATTCCTATTTAAATCTAAATACTTACCTATAAAATAAACCCTAAGATAGCTACAATATAATTAATAATTACATTATAGCTATGTTAGGGTTAATATTTATTTTACAGGTAAATAGTTAATTATTTTAACTAGGTATAATAGATATTAAATAGTTATTAACTATTTAATATCTACCTAGTTAAAATAATTACCCAATTACCTGTAAAATAAATCCTAACCTAAGTTACAAATACACCTACACTATCAATAAATTTAATAAACTACAAACATCTATCTAAAAATACAATTAAATTAACTAAACTAAATTACAAAAAAAAACAAACACTAAATTACAAAAAATAAAAAAAAGATTACAAGATTTTTAAGCTAATTACACCTATTCTAAGCCCCCTAATAAAATAATAAACCCCCAAAATAACAAAAATTCCCTGCCCTATTCTAAATTAAACAAATTTCAAAGCTCTTTACCTTACCAGCCCTTAAAAGGGCCTTTTGTGGGGCATGCCCCAAAGAATTCAGCTCTTTTGCATTCAACAAATACAATCCCCCCCCCCATTACAGCCCACCACCCACATACCCCTATTCTAAACCCACCCAAACCCCCCTTAAAAAATCCTAACACTACCCCCCTGAAGATCTCCCTACCTTGTCTTCACCACACCGGGCCGAACTCCTGATCCGATCCGGGCGATGTCGTCCTCCAAGCGGCAAAGAAGAAATCTTCCTCCGGCGATGTCATCCTCCAAGCGGCAAAGAAGAATTCTTCCTCCGGCGACGTCTTCCTCCAAGCGGCAGCAAAGTCTTCATTCTTCCGGCGGCATCTTCAATCTTCTTTCTTCGCTCCGCCGCCGCGGAGCATCCATCCCGGCCGACTGCTAAACTTGGAATGAGGTACCTTTAAATGACGTCATCCAAGATGGCGTCCGCCGAATTCCGATTGGCTGATAGGATTCTATCAGCCAATCGGAATTAAGTTAAAAAAATCTGATTGGCTGATTGAATCAGCCAATCAGATTCAAGTTCAATCCGATTGGCTGATCCAATCAGCCAATCAGATTGAGCTCGCATTCTATTGGCTGTTCCGATCAGCCAATAGAATGCGAGCTCAATCTGATTGGCTGATTGGATCAGCCAATCGGATTGAACTTGAATCTGATTGGCTGATTCAATCAGCCAATCAGATTTTTTTAACTTAATTCCGATTGGCTGATAGAATCCTATCAGCCAATCGGAATTTGGCGGACGCCATCTTGGATGACGTCATTTAAAGGTACCTCATTCCAAGTTTAGCAGTCGGCCGGGATGGATGCTCCGCGGCGGCGGAGCGAAGAAAGAAGATTGAAGATGCCGCCGGAAGAATGAAGACTTTGCTGCCGCTTGGAGGAAGACGTCGCCGGAGGAAGAATTCTTCTTTGCCGCTTGGAGGACGACATCGCCCGAATCGGATCAGGAGTTCGGCCCGGTGTGGTGAAGACAAGGTAGGGAGATCTTCAGGGGGGTATTGTTAGGATTTTTTAAGGGGGGTTTGGGTGGGTTTAGAATAGGGGTATGTGGGTGGTGGGTTGTAATGGGGGGGGGGGGGGGATTGTATTTGTTGAATGCAAAAGAGCTGAATTCTTTGGGGCATGCCCCACAAAAGGCCCTTTTAAGGGCTGGTAAGGTAAAGAGCTTTGAAATTTGTTTAATTTAGAATAGGGCAGGGAATTTTTGTTATTTTGGGGGTTTATTATTTTATTAGGGGGCTTAGAATAGGTGTAATTAGCTTAAAAATCTTGTAATCTTTTTTTTATTTTTTGTAATTTAGTGTTTGTTTTTTTTTGCAATTTAGTTTAGTTAATTTAATTGTATTTTTAGATAGATGTTTGTAGTTTATTAAATTTATTGATAGTGTAGGTGTATTTGTAACTTAGGTTAGGATTTATTTTACAGGTAATTGGGTAATTATTTTAACTAGGTAGATATTAAATAGTTAATAACTATTTAATATCTATTATACCTAGTTAAAATAATTAACTATTTACCTGTAAAATAAATATTAACCCTAACATAGCTATAATGTAATTATTAATTATATTGTAGCTATCTTAGGGTTTATTTTATAGGTAAGTATTTAGATTTAAATAGGAATATTTTAGTTTATAAATTAATTAGATTAATTTAATATAAATTTAGTTAGGGGTGTTAGGGTTAGATAGAGTTAATATAGTTAATATAAATACTATAGTAACTATATTAACCCTAATATAATTAGGGTTAATATAGTTAATATATATAATGTAATACCTATATTAACTATAATATACTTAGGGTTAATATAGATAATATAGCTGGCGGCGGGGTAGGTAGATTAAATTAGGGGTTAATCATTTTAATAGAGATGGCGGCGGTGTAAGGGGCTTACATTAGGAGTTAATAATTTTAATATAGATGGCGGCGGTGTTAGGGGCTCACTTTAGGGGGTTATAGATATAATATAGCTGGCGGCGGGGTACGGGAGCGGCGGTTTAGGGGTTAATAACTTTATTAGTTTGCGGCGGGGTAAAGGAGCGGCGGTTTAGGGGTTAATAGCTTTTTTATTGTTAGGCTAGTGAGGGGGGATAGCGGATAGAGGGTTAGACAGTGCGGGCTATGTTATGGAGGCGTGTTAGACAGTGCGGGCTATGTTAGGGAGGCGTGTTAGACAGTGCGGGTGTTTTAGACTTTAGTCAGGTTTTATAGGCGCCGGCAGATTCTAACGTGCCGCAAGTCACTGGCGACGCCAGAAATTTGTACTTACGCAGATTTCTGGACATCGCTGGTTTGTGAGACTTACGGCACGTTAGCATCTGACGGCGACTTATATGGGATAGCTCGAGTTGCGAGCTGAAACTGCGGGCGACGCCGGTCTCCTCGCTTGCGCCGCAAACTGCGATCTATATCGGATCGCGCCCCAGTAGGGAAGGTTAGTATTTGTGTCAGAATTTTGCAGTCAGAGTGCAGAAATTATAAAGATTGTAAGGAAACATTGGAATATTATAAAAGATTGCAATTCTAATATTGAGGTATTTCAGGATGCACCAATGCCTGCATTCAGACAAGCTTTATCACTAAGAGATAAATTAATAAGGTTTATAAAGCAGACATTGGCCTTAGTAAGAGCCAAGCTTTGGGATGTATAACAGTGGCCAATATGGTTTGTTATCCTGCCTTGGATGCGGTAAATGTGGTAATATGAATAAGGACCCGTAATTTATACATCCATTAACTGGTAACAAAATTTCTGTTAACAACATGGTTATTATACATTTGATAAAGACTATGCGGCATATTTAATCAAGTGTCTATGTGGCATTACCTATGTAGGTGAGATGACCCATAAGGTCAGAGACTGCATAATTAAACATAAGATTAGTATTTGATGAAGAATGCCCCAGTTTCTAACCATTTTGTTGTAACAGGGCATATCACAATTACTTTTTGAGGTAATTAAGCAAGTAAAAAGGTGTGGGGGCGACAGGGAAGTATTATTGTAAAGAAGAGAAGCTTACTGGATATATACATTAGGAACCCTTATTCCAAGAGGATTTTTTTTTGTAGATATTATTTAGGTTAATAGTTTTAAGCAAATGTATTAATTTTATTTTGTGATATATCGTGAGATGGTGTGTTTTACATTTTTTACCATTAGACTATATACTATGTAGAGATAGTGATTGGAAGTGGCGCTCCTGATAGTTTTTTGTCTAAAATAATATATTATAAATAATATTTGTTTCTTAGCGGTTGGCTATTGTACATTGTGCATATACTACTGTTAGTAAGTATATATCTTAACCCCTTCACTACCTGGAATTTTAGAGAAAAACATGCTCAAAGTACAGGATCATTTTTACTGCCACTCCATTTAAACAGAATTTTTTTTTGTTTTTATTTTATTTACCTATGGATCCTATATATATTTATTTGGCATAAAAAGAGCTTTCAGTGTAACTTTGCAGCCAAGACTGCTGGAGCTTCCTACAGCTCAGACGTTATGAGCTACGATAGGCAAAGTACCACAGGACGTATTTATACATCCTTTTGGGTTAAGGGGTTAAAGGTTAAAGATAGTCATATAAAATAATAAATTGATTATATAAAAAAAAACCCTCTGCAATATAATTGCATTATTTATTTTGTCCCCTTTTCCTGTAATTCCATTCTGAAACTGTGAGCTTTTCTGTTCCTGTTAGAAATGGAAGTTAAGAACACTGTTATATTTCACACAGCCATTGAGGCCTCTTTATCAAATGTCTGTCGGACCTGATCCTACAGTGCGGATCAGGTCCGACAGACATCGCTGAATGGGGAGAGCAATACGTTCTCCATATTCAGCATTGCACCAGCAGCTCTTGTGAGCTGCTGGTGCAATGCCGCCCCCTGCAGACTCGCGGCCAATCGCCCGCCAGCAGGGGGGTGTCAATCAACCCGATCGGACTCGATCGGGTTGAATTGTGGCGATTCCTGTCCAACCTGCTCAGAGCAGGTGGACAGGGTTATGGAGCAGCAGTCTTTAGACCGCTGCTTCATAACTGCTGTTTCTGGCGAGCCTGCAGGCTCGCTAGAAACACGGGCCCTCAAGCTCCATTCGGAGCTTGATAGATAGGCCCCATAGGCTGCACACTCTAGTGACCTATTTATAACTGTCCCTAATTGGCCACAGCAGAGAAGGTAACCTAAGTTACAACATGGCAGCTACCATCGTTTTCTAGACACTAAAACTTTACACTTATTTTGTCACTATTTAAACAGCTAATGAAACTTTAAAAATACATCTGCATGCTATTCTCAGACTAATCTAATTTTTAATTGCAGTGTGTGGGCTCCTGACAGTTTGCTCTATAGGCTTTAATTTGTCGTCTAGCAGCATAGTGCCTTTTCATTTTGGTCTAAAATATATTAAATAATAAATATATAATATTATATAAATATGATAATTGCTTTCTAATAGTTGGCTATTGCACACAGTGCATGCAAATAAGATATAATATTATTGCTATCATTTAACTTTTGTTTTTTATGTAGTGCGGCATTGTACTTACTACTTATACTGACTGGGCTCCTGACTTGCGTTTCTATTTGCTTGGAATTTATTTTAATATTTCAAAGTTCATACTAGACGTGCATTTTTGTTTAGTTCCGAATCGAAATTCGGACGAATTCGCCAAATTTGGAGATTCAAATCGATTTGAATTTCTGAATTAGTCTAGCAGCGAAACTAAACTAATCCGAATGCATTTGTAACTAATAAATCCAAATTAGTTTGGATTTTTTCATTACATTCGAATGGCCATGGACTAATCACAATTCAGTATAAAAATTAAATTTAGTGAGATAGAACAGTGAAATAATTCCGTTTGTGTAACTTGAAACCCTCTTAATCAACATAATCTTAAACTTTATCAACTTAATCAATACATACCGAACTTCCGAATTTATGAATCGAATCCGAAAACGAATACATCCGAATTTATTCAAATCCAAATGAATACATTCAAATGTATCCGAATTCGAATCGATCCGAAATGAAATTCGAAAAATCTGAATCGGTCCAAATTTTTTTTTCCACTGTGCAGATGTCTAGTTCATACTAAACACATACTACCACCAACCCTCAACACTAGTGCAGAGTGGTTCTGCTTGTCGGAGAGAATGTGGGACAAGCACTGTTGCCTCTGCTTCACACAATCAAATATGATTTTCAAGCTCTGGCTCAGACATCTAAAGGAGCGGCTACTGCAGCAGCAGGATCATCTACAACATCCACTGTAGCAGGCAATCCCATGGCCACATGGAGTAGGAGATATGCTGGGTCCACCACTACCAGGACAAGTAGCAGCAGCAACACCAGCAGCAGTAAAAGTTGTCTAAGTCTACCCATAACTACAGTGGATAGTAAGAGGAACTGAAGGTGTAGGTGCTAAATTGAGATTGTTTGGCTACAGGATGGATGCTGCAGAAGTAGTAAATGATCTCATTATTCCAAGAATGCAGGGGGGATAGAGAATTATTGAGCAGGTTTCCTCAGTTTCTATTTTGGACGATGAAGATATTACATTGTGTCCACTAGAGCCTTTACTCTGGACTAGGAGGAATATGATTATATAGGGAAGGAGGAGATTCCACTAAATATGTAAAACACGTCTTACACTAATAGAAAAACACAGGCTATGTGAAAATAAAGGTGAATATAAAATACTATACACCAAAATCAAGGCAATCGGATTTGTATTGACTGCAGGATTTCATTTGTAAAGTGGGCTCCCTGTTAACTTTGCTCTACCCGGCAAAGTTCTCTTTCCAGCAAACTCCATTACTTTCTATACAATGCATCTTGCAACTCATAGGAACAGACCCTTTTTAGGGTGGTTTTTCATGACTGATCCAGTGAAAGTTATATAATAAGGTCCTCCTGACTGATAAGCATGCCTCTACGTTTACTGGAGAAGAGGTACAGGGAAAGCACCAAAGACAAGACAACATTAATTTATCCAGGACAGGAACATGAGGTTTTAATAAAACAAAAAAACATACTTTTTATATGCTCTTTTAGATAATACAAAGAAAAATGTGACTGAAATATCCATCATGAAGTGATGATAGAATAAGGTGACCAGATTTTTAAAATGAAATCTGGGGACATTTTTTTTTTATTGGCAAATGGTAAAAAAAAACTATTTTATTAACATATTTTCCTCAAATTATATATGCAGTGTATCTGGTATGTGTGATTGTATGATATATATACGTTATTTCTCACATTTTAATACACACACAAGCATACAGGGAGTGCAGAATTATTTGGCAAATGAGTATTTTGACCACATCATCCTCTTTATGCATGTTGTCTTACTCCAAGCTGTATAGGCTCGAAAGCCTACTACCAATTAAGCATATTAGGTGATGTGCATCTCTGTAATGAGAAGGGGTGTGGTCTAATGACATCAACACCCTATATCAGGTGTGCATAATTATTAGGCAACTTCCTTTCCTTTGGCAAAATGGGTCAAAAGAAGGACTTGACAGGCTCAGAAAAGTCAAAAATAGTGAGATATCTTGCAGAGGGATGCAGCACTCTTAAAATTGCATAGCTTCTGAAGCGTGATCATCGAACAATCAAGCGTTTCATTCAAAATAGTCAACAGGGTCGCAAGAAGCGTGTGGAAAAACCAAGGCGAAAAAATAACTGCCCATGAACTGAGAAAAGTCAAGCGTGCGGCTGCCAAGATGCCACTTGCCACCAGTTTGGCCATATTTCAGAGCTGCAACATCACTGGAGTGCCCAAAAGCACAAGGTGTGCAATACTCAGAGACATGGCCAAGGTAAGAAAGGCTGAAAGACGACCACCACTGTACAAGACACACAAGCTGAAACGTCAAGACTGGGCCAAGAAATATCTCAAGACTGATTTTTCTAAGGTTTTATGGACTGGTGAAATGAGAGTGAGTCTTGATGGGCCAGATGGATGGGCCCGTGGCTGGATTGGTAAAGGGCAGAGAGCTCCAGTCCGACTCAGACGCCAGCAAGGTGGAGGTGGAGTACTGGTTTGGGCTGGTATCATCAAAGATGAGCTTGTGGGGCCTTTTCGGGTTGAGGATGGAGTCCAGCTCAACTCCCAGTCCTACTGCCAGTTTCTGGAAGACACCTTCTTCAAGCAGTGGTACAGGAAGAAGTCTGCATCCTTCAAGAAAAACATGATTTTCATGCAGGACAATGCTCCATCACACGCGTCCAAGTATTCCACAGCGTGGCTGGTAAGAAAGGGTATAAAAGAAGAAAATCTAATGACATGGCCTACTTGTTCACCTGATCTGAACCCCATTGAGAACCTGTGGTCCATCATCAAATGTGAGATTTACAAGTAGGGAAAACAGTACACCTCTCTGAACAGTGTCTGGGAGGCTGTGGTTGCTGCTGCACGCAATGTTGATGGTGAACAGATCAAAACACTGACAGAATCCATGGATGGCAGGCTTTTGAGTGTCCTTGCAAAGAAAGGTGGCTATATTGGTCACTGATTTGTTTTTGTTTTGTTTTTGAATGTCAGAAATGTATATTTGTGAATGTTGAGATGTTATATTGGTTTCACTGGTAAAAATAAATAATTGAAATGGGTATATATTTGTTTTTTGTTAAGTTGCCTAATAATTATGCACAGTAATAGTCACCTGCACACACAGATATCCCCCTAAAATAGCTATAACTAAAAACAAACTAAAAACTACTTCCAAAACTATTCAGCTTTGATATTAATGAGTTTTTTGGGTTCATTGAGAACATGGTTGTTGTTCAATAATAAAATGAATCCTCAAAAATACAACTTGCCTAATAATTCTGCACTCCCTGTACATATATATATATATATATATATATATATATATATATATATATACATATATACACACACACACATACAAGCATATATATATATATATATATATATATATATATATATACATATTACTAAGCTTAGGGGGCACTCAGATTATATAAGGGTTTTAGTTATGTGCTGGCAATCCAAAAAATAGAATATATAACAAATTAAGTAGAAAGAGCTCTACCCAATCTAGAGAGCTAAAGCGGATAACAGGCCGCACCAATAACCACCCACACATAAAAATAGAAACGATATCCTAAACAGGTATGCTGGACATATACATATTTATTTATGAATTAAAAACACAGCCATAATTTATTGCTGGAACCGTAGCAAATAACAGATCACAAGTGTAGTGCACTACTAAAGTCTGATTCTTGCTAGCATATGAAAAGATTAGAGCCGGCTCATAAGAAAGTTCATCTCTGTTACCGGGCACTTGAGTGTAAGAACACGCTCCGGATATAAATAAACAAGATGCTGTCCTTGATTCTCCTTATTGATTTTTTATCTTATCTGGTACCGGATTCTGGATATTTATGTGAGAGTCAAAGTGTGGAAAAACTTTGTTAAATACTCCAATCGCATATGCTGTTATTACAGAAATCTTCAGGGTGCAAGGCTTTTGCTGCAAGGCTTACCTTCACTGTCTTCACACACTCGGCGGGTATTACCTGACAGGATCTCTTCCGCGGTGTGTCTTGCTGTGATGTATCCGGCCAAATGCAGCTCTTCACTTGCCCCAACACTTGGATTCGTTATCGCCAAATTCACAGCTTTTCCACCATGCTGGCGTCCTCCACGCTGTGTCTGTTCAAAACATTACGCGTTTCGCCCCTCCCCCTTTCCGGGCTAAACTCAGGGCTTCATCAGATGTGTCAAACTAGACAGCTGAACAGGTTTTTAAACACTGGTGCAGATACAATGTTGCAACCCCTTCTGAAATTTAAAGGGGAATGGTGTTGTGCATGCTAGATACAAATGGCTTCAAATTCTTAATGGTATTGATTAAATACAACTAAACTATACACATTAGGCAATTCACAATTCCCAAATTCTTGGAAATTACATAAAATAAAATAAGATGGTGATCAGTACAGAAAAATTATTTTTCAACTATAACATTGAGAAGCAAATAGGTATTGCATCATACCAAACACTTCTACATAATACAATGCTTACTCTTAAAACACATAATAAATTTTGTGTTTTTAATCACAATGTTGTGAAGATATAAGAAATATTTACAGAAAACAAGAAAATTCATTTTTTTCATTCAAGCCCAGGGGAGAGAGGGTATTAAGTCTATACATCCAACGAGACTCGTGTTGGAGTAATAGTTGATCAACATTACCCCCTCTTCTCCTTGGCTTGATATGCTCAATACCCAGTACTCTTAGGTGAGAGAAATCAGAGTTGTGCATTTTTTGAAAATGTCTCGCCACTGGGCTGTCTGATTCTTTATCCTTAATGCTATCTCTGTGTTCTCTCACCCTTTCCTTTAGTTCTTGTGTAGTTTTCCCAATGTAAAATTTGGGACACGAACAGTGTAGCATATAAATAACATTTGTGGTGTTACAGATTATTCTTTCATTTATGTGGTATGACCTTTCTGAATATTCAGTGCAAAAACTTGAGGCTTTAACTATGTACTTACAGTACACACATCTGCCACAAGGTTCGCACCCCTTCCTAGTTTGTGCCTGTGTTAGCCAATTTTTGGGGGTGTCCCTTTGAAACTCACTATGGACTAATCTATCCTTAATGCTTGGTGCTCTCTTGGCTGTGAGCAAGGGGTATTTAGAAATATATTTGGCAATTGAACTATCATTAGACAAAATATGCCAATGTTTGTTAAGAATATCACATAGTTTATTCCAATGGGAATTATATTTAGTGATCAAACGAATTTCCGTGTCACCTTTAGATTTTTCAACTGCTTTAAAAAGTAATTAATTTCTTGGTTTTTGCCTTGCTCTAAACCAGCCTTTTTTCACTTGGTTTTTGGAATAACCTCTCTGAAGGAACCTCTGAGCCATATCATTTGCCTGGCTTTCAAAATCTGGCTCAGTAGAACAGCAACTCTTGAGCCTCAAGAACTGTCCCACTGGAATGCCATTTTTTAACGCTTCAGGATGATGGCTAGAGGCATTTAGCAAACTGTTAGTTGCTGTTTCCTTTCGAAATACTTTAGTTTTTAATGATCCATTTTCAATAGTCAGTTTGAGATCCAAAAAGGTGGCTTCCTTATCACTAATTTGATGAGTTAGGAACAAATTCCTGTTGTTTTTGTTCAATATCTCAACAAATTTATTAGCTGATTCTACATCCCCCTTCCACAATACTAGGATGTCATCCACAAAGCGCAGCCATAGGGCGACGTGAGCCTCCACCCATACATCCAATTCCTGGAAAACATCAACTGCTTCCCAGACGCCTTGATGTAAACAGGCATAGGTGGGGGCACACGCCGCACCCATGGCTGTGCCTCTTAACTGCCTGTAAAACTTGCCATCAAACATAAATATATTTTGTGTTAACACAAATTCTAATAATTTGAGTACTAGAGTAGTGTTGTCACTGTACTCTTCTCCACGCAGCTTCAAAAAGTGTTCTGCTGCTTCCAGGCCTACCTTATGTGGAATAGAAGAGTACAGTGACTCCACATCAAGAGTAAGCAGAAGCATATCTGGCTCAATGTTGATCTTATCCAGTCTTCTCAAAACGTCCTCCGTGTCTTGCACATAGGAGGACAATTCAGTGAGGAAGGGTCGCAGAAAAAAATCTGCATATCTACTTATCCCTTCCGTCGGTCCCCCAATGCCCGACACTATGGGACGTCCCGGAGGGCTGGTAATACTCTTATGCAACTTGGGGATGCAATAGAAAGTAGGTACTACTGGGTATTTTAGAACTAGAAACTCAAATTCTTTTTTCGTTATTAGCCCTGAATCTTTGGCATGTTTTAAAATGATGAATAAATCATCACAGGATTTTTCATAGATTTGCCTTGTGACTACCTCATATTGTTCTCTTACACCAAGCTGTCTCAGAACTTCTTTTACATAATCCGCTTGGTTAAGGATTACAATATTTCCACCCTTATCGGATGGCTTGATCTGAATTTCTTTCTTACTCATCAGTTCTTTTAAAGCTTTTCTCTCATTTTTACTGAGATTATCATTCACTATACCTGATATTCCTATATTACCTACATCCTTTTCCACACATTTCACAAACGTGTGGACACTGGGTGACAGGGATAACTGGGGCATAAACTTAGACGTGGGTTTAAAATTAGATTTTTTGGGGTAATTAGTACTGGTGTCCACTTCCTCCTGTTCTTCTAACAAGCATACTAGATTTGCAATTGCTTCAGCATCCTCACTCTCACTGAGGCCTGTACTCTGAGACCTATTACCCCATAATTTTTTAAGTAAGATCTTCCTTGCATAGAGGTTTAGATCTTTCACAAATTTGAATTTGTCCAGACTGCTAGAGGGACAGAATGATAATCCTTTCTTTAAAAGGTCAATATGTGCCATATTTAAACTAACTGTGGAGAGGTTAATCACTGACATTTCCTCTTCACTATTTGTTAGTTGGTATTTTCCCAGAACTGACTTTCCTTCCTCTGATTCCTGGTTGTCATTCGATACTGAGGGTTGCTCCTGTATCTCCCTCCTCTGCTTCTCTGTCTCTGCCTGCTGGAATAGGCTGGACCACCTCCCCCTCTTTCGTCTACCTCCTCTCCGGGTCCTACCCCTAAAGGGATCCTCCCTTGTAGTGCAGACCTAATATTTTGGGGGGTGTTATCAACTTCATTTTCAGAGTTGTCTGTACCTGAGTCATACGCATACCTAGTGCTATTATTATTCCTGTACATATATATGGTCCCTTTCTTAAAATCATCCTGATCCCTAACCATTTTACGCCTTTTTCTAAACTTAATTTCACTTTGCAATTTCTCTAGGCTTTTTTGAGCCTCTTTGTTAAAGGGACAGTATACTGTAAAATAGTTTTTCCCTTAATGTGTTTACAATTGCTTTTTTTACCAACTGCAGAGTAAAAAATGTATGAAAATTAGCTTTTTAAGGTTTATTTCTGTATATTAAAGCTCGGATTTTGTGTTTTGAAGCCACAGCCTAATAAAATAGGTTGAGCTTGTAGGTATAATCAGATCTCATTACTGTATCACATATACCTGCTTCTTTATCTTATATCTGTCCTTAAAACAATCACCAATACTTTGAGAGAACAATGGAAAATCAACATTTTACTACCTTATCTCTGCTTTATCACACTGGGAGTGTAATTTCTTCTGCTGGCTGTGTTTACAAAGCTTATCTATAGCTGGTACGCGCAGCCACAAACTTTCAGAATAGGTGGGGATACCACATGCTAAATTAACAATTTCAAATGCCAATATAAGGGTAAAGGAGCTACTTGTAAACAATTTAATACACTCCAGCAGGTAAAGTGGATCATTGGGAACAAATTAAAGGGGAGAAAATTTTGGAGTAAACTGTCCCTTTAAGTTTTTCAAAGGCAGGGTCATTAGCAAAAAGATTTACTTGTTCATAGATTTTGTTTGTCTCAATTTTACTTTCCTCCAGTCTCTTTTAATCCTCATCTATCATTAATTGCATCAACTCCAAAGTGCATCTTGTTAGTATAGCATTCCATTTTTTAATAAAGTCAGTATTTGCCTCTACTCCTCTTAAATTTATCCCTGGGTCAAGCCTTATCCTCAAACCTCTAGGGATCAATTCTTCCTTTACATATATTTGTAAGCTTGCTAGCTCCCATTTGATTTTAAGTTCTTTAATTGCTTTTTTCTTATATTCCTTAAATGCTGAAAACACATCATTACTTTTCTCTTCAATGTTGGTTTCATCAATATTGATAGAAGGCTTAAAAGCTTCATCAATATCACTAACCCATTTCTCTTCTGTTAATTTAAATGCCATATTGTATAGTAATCA